>NC_048233.1:27209526-27219272 GCF_002007445.2 Ailuropoda melanoleuca
GCTTAATTTCTACAGAAAGCCAGTGGTAATTAACATAAATCAAGAATCTCAATATGAAAGCCGTTCTTTATGAATCTCTCTTATTGGAACTATGCTACACAGAATCGTGGCTGATTTCCTTTTAGGTTCATAGGAGGACACAAACATTTATTGAAGAAGTCAGAGTATACAGATGGCATTCAGAGAATTTTTTTTTTTTTACCATGAAGAGACTTAGTAAATTGTCATGTGATTGCAAAGATCCAAATAAAATGTGTCCCAGCACTATAGCACTTTTTCCACAGGAATGGAATGTTCTGACAGGCCCTCATTTTTGTTTTTTTAATTTTTTAATTTTAAAAATNAAATAATTCAGTAAAGTGAAAAGGATTATACAGTTGTTCTAAACTGCTGGATCATATCATCTACACTGAAATACAACCATTCTGCTTGTGAAACACACACACACACACACCCCCAAGAGTGTACACCACGGTGACTATCCAGGTCCTGTTCTACAAGTCCTTTTAGCTTTCGGGGCCTCAGTGTCTCTTCACCCTGGTCTCTACTGTGCACACTTATTGTGAGTTCTCATGAAATACAGACAAGAACACACTTGGAAAACTGCAAAGTACTGTATAAACACGAGGCATAGTCATTGGCTGGGATTGTCAGCCAGAGCTGACTTTACTGCAGGGGAGTCAGAGAAAAGAGCTTCTATGTTGGTGTTTCTTGAACCCCTTTCATTGTAAAAAGGAGCCATTTTCATCCTTTGAAATAATTTTTTTTTTCTAAATTGAAGTCATATGTACTAATTCAAGAAAACAGTTACTGGCAATTTATGTGAATGGAAAAGGGAAGATTAGGGCATCGATCTCTTCCCTAGGTCTTGGCAAAATGAAATTTAAAAGAATTTCTGCCATCTTTCTTGTGTGGAGCCACATTCAGGACCATGTTATGACATAATGGCAGTGTTATCTTTCATGAGAACGAAAGGCAGCCAGACCATGTTAAGGCAGCTTTCTTGAAAAGAATCAGCCGAGAAAAAATATTACACATCTACATGATGCCTGAAATGATTTTTTCCCATTGTATTATACTATCCAGGGACCCAAAAAAGTAAAGAAGGAGTTTTTCCAGCTCTTCTGTTACTTGGGCTTTAGGTAGAACATATTGAGAAGCAATAACTTTAAAAAATGAGTCCTTAGAGCTACACATGAAGAAATAAGTGGCCATAAAATCTAAACACAGTAGAATAAAAGAATAAGCTTCATATAGTCTTGCATTCTAAATAAATACTGTAATAACTACACTCATTTTTCTTTCATCTTTTGACTTCTTTTCATTTTCTTATGGAGCTTCTTGGCATTAAAATGACAATCCTGGCTCAATAAGTACTTTTACAATTATCCTCAATGTTTATCCTTCTCGGTTTCTGTCAAATAGTACCTGGTTTTCAAATTAAGCTTTAAAAATTTTTTACTGATATATACTTTTTAAAACCCTCTTAATAGTACAATAATGGCAGTTATTTTTCATGTTGTGTGTCCCCTTTGTTTTGTATTCCATCATGATATCTACTAATAAGGCCATTTTTGAATACACAGATTGCTTCATACCCTCGATGAATGTTATCACCATCCATTAAAATTATTCCATAACTGACAAACACCAATGCTTTCATTTAATGGGACTAAAGAAAAACACACACACACATACACATAAGCGCACAAGTCCTTCTGTGAATATGATCCCAAGATTCGGGGGGTAAACAGGCAGGTGCATTATACTTGCAGGGACCGAGGCAATTGCCTCAGTTTTGTTATGGAAAGGCTAGAAGAACACAAGCATCTTATTAACTTTAAGGACCATCTGGCGAGAGCCCCTGACAAAGCATTAATGAAAGACAGAAAAGAAGGCATCATGTCAATCATTATGCATGTATATTCAGCAGGGCAACCATGACTTTACAAAAAGGAATGAGATAAGATTATGTCTGCTTAGAATAATAACCAAAATTTTTAGGATAATTATTCATTGTGATGAGACAAAAACATTTATAAACAAAAAGCAAAAGCTAGTCTTATTGCTTCATTAAAATTAGCTTAGTATATTCCAAATTTTAGAAGAAAACATTTCAGAATATTTTTATTTCTGAAGCTTTAACTAAAAATATTTTTAGAGAAAAGTTTTAATTTTTTATCTTTGTAGATGAAGCAGGACATTCCAATAGCATGACGTACGATGACTGAATTTCTGATGAGTTGTTTTAATTCAGTTAAAAGCATCATCAATAATCTGGTAAATACGAGAGACTAGGGCAATACCAAAGGGTATTATATTATGAATAAGCATATTATTTACCCTCCAGAAGTTTTTAAACGCAGAAACTATTTCATTATCCGTGTGAATTCTCAGATTCTCAAAAGACATATACAAATATTTCACTGTTCTTCTTTGAGCCCAAACATTTTTTTAGTGTTTCTATTTTTTGTTATTGTTTTCATTCTGACTTGTTTGTTAATAAACACCATCTTCGCCACTACCATCACTAACACATCACCCCCATGTCTAAGGTTTATATTAATAAATACCCCAGATTCACCCAATTTGATTTAGTCTTCAATGACCTAATTGCATTATCACCTCATAGCATAGCAGTAAGCAAGAACCAAACACTATTCATAGGAGCAAAGGTCACTACCACTAATCCCAACTCACTTTGTTTCTTATTTATAGCATAAACTGTGCACGATAACTGAATTATAGTCCTGCATGTTTCTCCCCAAATTATATGCCTTGGAATGTTGGTCTCCTAAAAACCTTTCTTTGGGGAATGTTGTATCCATATTTCTTTTTTAAGGTTTCATAAGGTTCTTAGCGTACTTAAAGTTCCTGCAATAATCATTTATCTTTGCTTAAGCTTTTGCTTCCTGAATTTATTTGACCTGGCAGCTCCCTGTTCCCACCTTGCCCATTTAAGAACAGCTATACAAATCCCTCAGAACTAATATTTTCAGGAAGAAACTTCAAGAAATGTTATTGTTGNACAAGTCCTTCTGTGAATATGATCCCAAGATTCGGGGGGTAAACAGGCAGGTGCATTATACTTGCAGGGACCGAGGCAATTGCCTCAGTTTTGTTATGGAAAGGCTAGAAGAACACAAGCATCTTATTAACTTTAAGGACCATCTGGCGAGAGCCCCTGACAAAGCATTAATGAAAGACAGAAAAGAAGGCATCATGTCAATCATTATGCATGTATATTCAGCAGGGCAACCATGACTTTACAAAAAGGAATGAGATAAGATTATGTCTGCTTAGAATAATAACCAAAATTTTTAGGATAATTATTCATTGTGATGAGACAAAAACATTTATAAACAAAAAGCAAAAGCTAGTCTTATTGCTTCATTAAAATTAGCTTAGTATATTCCAAATTTTAGAAGAAAACATTTCAGAATATTTTTATTTCTGAAGCTTTAACTAAAAATATTTTTAGAGAAAAGTTTTAATTTTTTATCTTTGTAGATGAAGCAGGACATTCCAATAGCATGACGTACGATGACTGAATTTCTGATGAGTTGTTTTAATTCAGTTAAAAGCATCATCAATAATCTGGTAAATACGAGAGACTAGGGCAATACCAAAGGGTATTATATTATGAATAAGCATATTATTTACCCTCCAGAAGTTTTTAAACGCAGAAACTATTTCATTATCCGTGTGAATTCTCAGATTCTCAAAAGACATATACAAATATTTCACTGTTCTTCTTTGAGCCCAAACATTTTTTTAGTGTTTCTATTTTTTGTTATTGTTTTCATTCTGACTTGTTTGTTAATAAACACCATCTTCGCCACTACCATCACTAACACATCACCCCCATGTCTAAGGTTTATATTAATAAATACCCCAGATTCACCCAATTTGATTTAGTCTTCAATGACCTAATTGCATTATCACCTCATAGCATAGCAGTAAGCAAGAACCAAACACTATTCATAGGAGCAAAGGTCACTACCACTAATCCCAACTCACTTTGTTTCTTATTTATAGCATAAACTGTGCACGATAACTGAATTATAGTCCTGCATGTTTCTCCCCAAATTATATGCCTTGGAATGTTGGTCTCCTAAAAACCTTTCTTTGGGGAATGTTGTATCCATATTTCTTTTTTAAGGTTTCATAAGGTTCTTAGCGTACTTAAAGTTCCTGCAATAATCATTTATCTTTGCTTANTTAAGGTTTCATAAGGTTCTTAGCGTACTTAAAGTTCCTGCAATAATCATTTATCTTTGCTTAAGCTTTTGCTTCCTGAATTTATTTGACCTGGCAGCTCCCTGTTCCCACCTTGCCCATTTAAGAACAGCTATGCAAATCCCTCAGAACTAATATTTTCAGGAAGAAACTTCAAGAAATGTTATTGTTAATTGACAAGGATCTAACTGGAGAGCCCTCAGACAGGACATATTTTTCTCCGCTGTGCCCATGGCTGTTCAAGGCACTTGTACGGTAGAGACATAACCTGAAAGAGTGAACATGTTGAGCTATTTGTTCGTACAAAAAGCTCTAAATGAAGAAGAGTTTATTTGCTCTTTTGACCCCAGATATTCCACTATCAAAATCAACCACTGGTAAACTGCCCCTCAGTAAGAAAACCATTGAAACAGCATATTAAAATAAATAACCACCCAATAATGCATAGTTTAGAGCTGCTAGGCAGAAGCTACAAGCATTAAATACATTTTAGCTTGCTTGGGGCTAAAATTACTCCCAAGTTTTTGCATTAGAAAATACTCCTTACCCCAGGTGCTGAGTTTCTGGCCCAGTGGGGCCACTGGCCACCTGCTCACGCATGCTTTCTGTTTGTACAAGGTGGTGGAAATTCCTTGGGTAAAGGATCTACATTATGGAGAAAGGAAATTGTATAAAATTTCTGCCAAAATAGTTCTTTCTCTTGATTTTTTAAATTTCATTTCCCTCTTCTTCTGCCACTAGACTCTGCCTGCCTGGCATGATAAATATTTTTAGCATTGAAATCCTGGCAAAGTCTGTTTAAAGAATTAAGTGATGCACAATTATGTGAAAACAAAACAAAACAAAAACAAAACAGGAGCCAGACCAACATTCCCAATATTCAGAAGCAGTTGCCAAGGAGGTCTGGGGGAATGTGCATCAAGTCTGCGCCAGTTAAGGAAACAAGAGGCTTAGCTTACTTACTGCTTTAACTCAAAACTATAAAGAAGCCACATCAGCACCCCTGCCTGACTTAGCTGGTTTTGCTACATTTATAATAGACATATTTGGCATTTCATAGGTTCCCTTCATCTCTGTCACCAAAGGTACTAGAAATAAGCTGATGGGACCGGCCTTTAATGTAGAAAAGCCAAGATAATGCCCAAGTAATAAAAACAGGATCAGTGCTCCTCAAGCCTCTGGACAATTAAATGCCAAGCTTGCTCCCCTGTACTGCCCCATCTAAGAAAATCCATTTAAAATGGGGCAGAAGCAGTTTCTATTGAAAGGCTAAGGAAGACCAGTTGCATTAGCTTAAGAGGCCCACACAAGAGCTTAGGATGCTATTACGAGTGACATATGAGAGCCAGCTGGACAAAGAAAACAGTGAGGCTCAGAATGCCCCACTGCTTCTCTCTGGATGTCTTTAATTGGCAAAGACAGTTCAAGGACCTTCTTATCCCCCCAGCTAGGGGACAGCAAACCCCAAGTGCCATCTCTGGGAGGCAGCTGGTGGATATCATAGCTACAACTACAGCATAAAAATACCCGTGTGCTAACCTACTCAGGCCTTGCCCGAGCAACTCTCCTGGACAGGTGTGCCTAAGAATCACCTTGCTGCTGCTTAGAAGGGATTATAAGAGCACATCACAGCCAGGACTATAATTCTAAAAATTTGTTGTATCTCTCTCTCTTTCCTCTATCTAGGTATATATGAAGCTAAGCTCTCTGGCCACAAACAGGTTTAAGGAGTATCCAGGAAACATGGTGAGGCAATTCCCATGCTGGTTGTTTCCATGATGACATGTAGTAATACAAGGCCTACCTGGGATCTTTTCCTCTCTTCATCACAGAAGAAGTAATTTCTTAAAAGCCTGATCCTTTCCCTAGGAGAGAGAAACAAATATAAACTCTGTGAGGACTGAAGGCCTTTCCTATATCCTGTGCTCCAACACCGTCTACAGCTGCAGAATCATGAAGTTTAGGGGGTGAAGACGTCAAGATGGCCACGATCAGAGCAGGGACTTCGCTTTAACAAACAGCCCAGATCGTCAAAGAATGGAATCACTAGTATTTATAGCAACTTACCGGTTCTATTAACGAGC
This sequence comes from Ailuropoda melanoleuca, assembly GCF_002007445.2. NCBI lineage: Eukaryota > Metazoa > Chordata > Mammalia > Carnivora > Ursidae > Ailuropoda > Ailuropoda melanoleuca. The sequence goes on from NC_048233.1 coordinate 27,215,850, forward strand.
ATAGCCCTCTATATGGATAATATGTAGATACTTTTTGTTCCTGATAACACTGAATGTCTGAAAGCAATCTCCTCTCTTACCAGATATTTGATTTGGGGTTCACCTAATCATCTGCAATCATTGCATTAGTTATGAAACAAAGCTAAATTTCATTAAGAGGATCCTTCAACACTCAGGTCAGGAAAAGCATCATGTTTTATTTTGATTTTCTACACCAAATGCTCTCTTAAAACCTATACATATATTTTTTTATTTACCATAGACTCATGCAGAAACAATACACACTTTGTGTATTTCCCCTTTAACCACACGTTTGAACTAGATTGGGGCTTGAGGTCACCAGAAGAGTCAAGTAGAGTTATTTCCTTTTGGAAAGATGAATAATTCAAGAAATGTCTATCTGAATAAATTCAAGTGCATCTTGATTTTGACTTCAACAGGTGTATAGAAGTCAAAAATCCTGTTGGTAATTCTTCCCTACCTTATCTCAAAAACAGAGTTCCATTGATATAACTTAATAAAAGCTTCAATGACCTGGAGCAGAATGGTGTTTTTCACGCCCTGTTTCGAAGCGCAGTGTGAATAGCCACTGGATTTTACCTCTCACAGCCTTATTCAACATTTGTATTGTTTTGGGGGATTCTCTTACTACTGCTTTTTTGCCTTTTTCTCTTGAATTTTAAAAATTCACTGCAAGATAACATGTTTGACTTTTTAAGTAGTGAAGACTAACTACAGAAATATAGTTTAATGTGCTGAAGGAAAAAGGAAGAAATTAGTTGCCATGGAAATAATCTCTAATCCACTGAGAATTTTAATCTTTTTAATTAAAACATTAGAAAACTTAAATGCTTCATAAACACAACTATTTGATCATTTAAGGGGCTCTTAATACCTGTTTAACTGCATTTCCTTAAACACAACTAGTCAAATTGGTAGGTGAGGACATGATTATTCCCTTCTACCTGAGCCAGTATCTCCCTGACATTTGAATTAGATGTAGTCTTTGGGAGGGAGGATTTGCCTAAGGGAAAAATGGACAACAGGAACAATAACAACAAAAAAAGGTCTAAATAACCTATGTTAGTAAAGCTGATACTTGATACTTGTATTACGTTCAGTAGATCATGTAATCTTCACAATTCTTTAAGGTAAGATTATTATTATTATTATTATTTAAGATTTTATTTATTTATCTGAGAGAGAACCTGAGAGTGGGCAAGGTCAGAGGGAGAAGCAGACTCCCTGCTGAGCAGGGAGCCCAATGAGGTACTCAATCCTGGGACTCCAGGATCATGACCTGAGCTAAAGGCAGTCGTTTAACCAACTGAGCCACCCAGACACCCCTAAGGTAAAATTGTTTTTGTCTCTACTTTACAACCCAGGAAACCAGAGCTAGAAGAAATTAAATAAAGAATGGATTATACAAAATATTAATAATTATTGCTTCAATTATATTATCAAGACCTGATGTTCTTAAAAGGAATGCTAAGGAGGTCAATGTCTCCCATCAATCTGTGAGCTTAAACTTTCAGTTTAACTAAAAAAATGTTTAAATAGCTACTAATTAAATATTCTATTGGAATAATTACTTAATTTTGGTTCATTGGCCAATCTAGTCAGGTTTAGGGGACAGTTCTCAAAGATGGAAGTCAAATAAAAATTTTCAGGATAGTGGGCTACTGAGATTTCTTAAATAAAAACTTGTTTCCTTTTATATAACATGAACATTACATTCCTGAAAAGTATGGCATTATGGAAAGTTGATTTAGGATAGATGATATTCAGAAAGTATATGAAACTTAGTTTCCTAAGTTTTATAGAAAAATGTAAACTAAAATATAACATGCATTCAGCTCTACTGTTCTTAACTTCAACCAAAGGTCCAAAAGCTGAAGTCTAGAAAGCAATAAAATGGGACTGTACTCCAGATAATAAGCAAAGATTATTTATTGATGAAATTTATATGATTACATTTTAATTTTACACTTGATTTCAGTCATTTCCTTTTGATTTTTTTAATACTGTCCAAAATTCAATGATTTGGGCTAAACGTTTATTGTTTTAGTCATTTTCGCACTGTAGCATGTGTACCTCTTTGCAATCTCCTTTCTGAATGCATGTACCATTATTAGTGGTCTGATTGCCATTCTCAAACATGAATTTATTTGAAGTTACCTGTGCTTAAGACATTTATTTTCTATTTCACATTTTAAAAGATCAAAGGGACAATATGACAGGAAATTCATAAAGATGACTTTCACAGAACTAAAAAATCCCCAAAGAAATTTTATCCCACCCATGTTAGCCTTTGCCATTCATTAAGTGCCTCAATCTTTCCTTATTCCTGAGTAGCATTTGGTCTGTAATCTTAACCTGAATTCCTGTTATAACATTTGAGTTATCATGTCAATAAATTGCCTCTGATAAATATGGCTAAATCCCATTGGTCTGTTTCCTTCACTATTGGGAATTGTTATGAACAATTCAGATAGTTATTTTTCTGTTCTAATTGTACGGCTTCTGATTCATAATAGATAGACCTGAAAAAAATCTCTAGGGTGATTTAGGAAAATGGGACATATTTTCAAATGAGTGATTTACTAAATAATCTGATCTCACAAAATGAGTACAGATGACTCCTAGGAATGACCCAGGGGGACCCTACCCTGTTTATTTTCCAAGTCACATTATGGTAAGACTACTGTCTTATTTCCTCAGGAAATGAACCTTGGTAAATAACTGAATTGGCTGATAGCCAAGGAGTTAATCCTTTAAGCAGGGATTTTATTGAATGAAACTCTTTCTAATTTGCACTATTATATTTCTCTGCTTATTTACTTTTTATTATTGAATTAGAGTTGACACACAATGTCACATTAGTTTCAGGAGAACAACACAGTGATTGAACAACTCCATACATTGTGCTGTGTTCACCACAAGTAGCTATTACCTGTCACCACACAAGTCTATTACAGTACCATTGACTATATTCCCTATGCTGTACCTTATTCATTCCATAACTAGAAGCCTGTACCTCCCACTCCCCTTCACTCCTTTTGCTCATCCTCCACCCCCCTTCTCTGCTCTTTTAAACAGACAATAGTGACCATAACTTAACGTTTTCTTGGTGGCTTGGAATGAGAATACTGAGCCTCATTTTTTGTGACAGATTGATGGGAAACTGCTTTGGAAAAATGGAAAGAGAACTGAATTTGGATTCAGAAGCCCTAACTGACTTTTCTGATTATGATACTTTCTAGCTGCATGATTTTGGACTTATGTCTGTGTTTTAGTTTCTTTCCATGAAAATTAAGGCCAATGATATCTCCTTGGGCTGCTGTGTGAACAAACGAAAGGATCTGTGCAAGGCCACCCACTACTGCGCATTTAAAGTATGTTGTTGTATTTAAATATTTAAAT
>NC_048233.1:27219643-27260490 GCF_002007445.2 Ailuropoda melanoleuca
TATTACGTTCAGTAGATCATGTAATCTTCACAATTCTTTAAGGTAAGATTATTATTATTATTATTATTTAAGATTTTATTTATTTATCTGAGAGAGAACCTGAGAGTGGGCAAGGTCAGAGGGAGAAGCAGACTCCCTGCTGAGCAGGGAGCCCAATGAGGGACTCAATCCTGGGACTCCAGGATCATGACCTGAGCTAAAGGCAGTCGTTTAACCAACTGAGCCACCCAGACACCCCTAAGGTAAAATTGTTTTTGTCTCTACTTTACAACCCAGGAAACCAGAGCTAGAAGAAATTAAATAAAGAATGGATTATACAAAATATTAATAATTATTGCTTCAATTATATTATCAAGACCTGATGTTCTTAAAAGGAATGCTAAGGAGGTCAATGTCTCCCATCAATCTGTGAGCTTAAACTTTCAGTTTAACTAAAAAAATGTTTAAATAGCTACTAATTAAATATTCTATTGGAATAATTACTTAATTTTGGTTCATTGGCCAATCTAGTCAGGTTTAGGGGACAGTTCTCAAAGATGGAAGTCAAATAAAAATTTTCAGGATAGTGGGCTACTGAGATTTCTTAAATAAAAACTTGTTTCCTTTTATATAACATGAACATTACATTCCTGAAAAGTATGGCATTATGGAAAGTTGATTTAGGATAGATGATATTCAGAAAGTATATGAAACTTAGTTTCCTAAGTTTTATAGAAAAATGTAAACTAAAATATAACATGCATTCAGCTCTACTGTTCTTAACTTCAACCAAAGGTCCAAAGGCTGAAGTCTAGAAAGCAATAAAATGGGACTGTACTCCAGATAATAAGCAAAGATTATTTATTGATGAAATTTATATGATTACATTTTAATTTTACACTTGATTTCAGTCATTTCCTTTTGATTTTTTTAATACTGTCCAAAATTCAATGATTTGGGCTAAACGTTTATTGTTTTAGTCATTTTCGCACTGTAGCATGTGTACCTCTTTGCAATCTCCTTTCTGAATGCATGTACCATTATTAGTGGTCTGATTGCCATTCTCAAACATGAATTTATTTGAAGTTACCTGTGCTTAAGACATTTATTTTCTATTTCACATTTTAAAAGATCAAAGGGACAATATGACAGGAAATTCATAAAGATGACTTTCACAGAACTAAAAAATCCCCAAAGAAATTTTATCCCACCCATGTTAGCCTTTGCCATTCATTAAGTGCCTCAATCTTTCCTTATTCCTGAGTAGCATTTGGTCTGTAATCTTAACCTGAATTCCTGTTATAACATTTGAGTTATCATGTCAATAAATTGCCTCTGATAAATATGGCTAAATCCCATTGGTCTGTTTCCTTCACTATTGGGAATTGTTATGAACAATTCAGATAGTTATTTTTCTGTTCTAATTGTACGGCTTCTGATTCATAATAGATAGACCTGAAAAAAATCTCTAGGGTGATTTAGGAAAATGGGACATATTTTCAAATGAGTGATTTACTAAATAATCTGATCTCACAAAATGAGTACAGATGACTCCTAGGAATGACCCAGGGGGACCCTACCCTGTTTATTTTCCAAGTCACATTATGGTAAGACTACTGTCTTATTTCCTCAGGAAATGAACCTTGGTAAATAACTGAATTGGCTGATAGCCAAGGAGTTAATCCTTTAAGCAGGGATTTTATTGAATGAAACTCTTTCTAATTTGCACTATTATATTTCTCTGCTTATTTACTTTTTATTATTGAATTAGAGTTGACACACAATGTCACATTAGTTTCAGGAGAACAACACAGTGATTGAACAACTCCATACATTGTGCTGTGTTCACCACAAGTAGCTATTACCTGTCACCACACAAGTCTATTACAGTACCATTGACTATATTCCCTATGCTGTACCTTATTCATTCCATAACTAGAAGCCTGTACCTCCCACTCCCCTTCACTCCTTTTGCTCATCCTCCACCCGCCTTCTCTGCTCTTTTAAACAGACAATAGTGACCATAACTTAACGTTTTCTTGGTGGCTTGGAATGAGAATACTGAGCCTCATTTTTTGTGACAGATTGATGGGAAACTGCTTTGGAAAAATGGAAAGAGAACTGAATTTGGATTCAGAAGCCCTAACTGACTTTTCTGATTATGATACTTTCTAGCTGCATGATTTTGGACTTATGTCTGTGTTTTAGTTTCTTTCCATGAAAATTAAGGCCAATGATATCTCCTTGGGCTGCTGTGTGAACAAACGAAAGGATCTGTGTAAGGCCACCCACTACTGTGCATTTAAAGTATGTTGTTGTATTTAAATATTTAAATGTGGTTGTCTCCATTCTGAACTTCCATCTTCGGGGAGGACCCTTGGCTCTGTCACCCAGAGATGCATTAGAAACCGCACCCCTGCGGGTCTGGGCGGTGGTGCTCGACTGGCTCCACAGCCAACATGAACTCCTGCCGTGCTGAAGACCTGGCTCTGTTTCTCTCCTATCCTTTTTCATCTTCCCCAAACCATTCTCATCACAGCTGTCAACAGCCTTTGACTTGCTCCCATCAGTCAAGATATCATCCATTATTTCTTCATCACTAACCCAGTGACACTTGAGACAACTTTCCCTTAGACTGAGTGCTTTTAAGTGTGAAAGATGAGGGATCATCTCTATTTCAGGACTGGAAGAGTGTGTCAAGAACTCATTCCAAAGTGTGTCAATTTCATTATCCAGAGCACATGATCTTACAGACACGGGAGAGGTTTTTCTTGAAGCTTCTCTGAAATGCCAACATCAAGTGGAATTCCAGGCATGCTCAATTTAAAAGTCTACATCTAAGGGAATAATAACAGTCAAAATTCTGTGAGGTGCCAGTGTGAGAGATCAACATGCTCATGGAATTCCTGTTGTTATGATACTTCGTAGCAATAGCACTCTGGTTGGTGGATAGACTCAAGGAAGAGACAGTGTAGCAGGAAGTGTGTACCTAGTCAGTAACTGCCATCTGAGGAGGCCTGGGGAGGGCACAAATCCTGTATTACCTTTCCAGGAATGCAGACAAGAGATGGATTTCATTTGTAGGGGATCACATGAGGCCTCCTATGAGGAACTCTAAATAGATAGGTTAGGGTAACCACTTAATAATTTTCACTGAAACCTTGACCTTGGGAATTTCTTTCATAGGAAAAAAAAAAAAGATGAGAGAACCAGCCAGAAAAACATCTTTGTGCATCCATATACCTCTAACATGAACGTTACAACATCTTTGAATATTCTGGGATTAGGACATGTGGAATCAGCAAATGTTATCCTGCTTGAGGCCCAAAAATGTTACAACATAGAAGAACATGTAATCTCTCCTTATTTTTCTTATATCCAGAAGAACTTGATTCACTTGCAGATAGACATTGGCAAAAACCCTACCAAAGTGGACTAGTTCTATCAGAAGTTAGACTGTTAAAAAAGCAATTCTCTGGAAAATTCACAGGTTCTTTTGTTGTTCTTGTTGTTTTGTAGTCACAGTCACACTCATTTTCTTCAATGCTCTGTGTAAACTTGAAACACCCAAAGCCTCCTCCTCCAAGCTAATATGACCAAATTCACCATAATAAATCTTTGTCCTTTTAAGAAGCAAACAGCCAGAAATCAGGAACTTTTTGAGATCCACTCACAGAGAACACAGTCTGGGTCAACAGTTCTTAAACAAAAGTGCTTGAGAATCTCCTAGAAAGTTTGTTGAAATGTCCAGGGGCCCCATTCCCAGGACTTGTCAAGTGGTGGGTCTTGGGTGGCCCCGAGGAATCTGAATTTCTAGAAAGCACCCCAGTCACAGTCTGGATTTTACTATTCTTTGAGCTCTGATTGTGATTCAGTGTTGAGAGCTGCATCAAACTTGAATGACTCAAGATCGGCAAAGCACAATAACAGACAGCTTTTCTGAAGCCGGCATTATAAAGGTAATATGTGGTAAAAATTAACCGACTCTACAACAGTTTCATGCCTTCATCTGTTTCTAGTGAAGATTCACATTTTTCTTAAAACATCAGCCTTCTGATTCTCAGGATAGCAGCTGGAATCTATATAATTAGATAGTTTTAATGAGACGTCTAATTCTCTCTGCTTCTCCAAGTATTCCCATTGTAGAAACCACTGCACTACACAGAGTACCAACCTTAGCCCAGAGATTCCCAGTACAAGGCAAGCTGTCTCCACAAGAAGCATCTAGAAATGTGTGTGTGTGTGTGGGGGTGCATTTCTCATTTTAGTGACTGAGAATATCACTGTGGTGTTAACCAACCTGCAATGCTTAGGGCAGGAGCCAGGCTCTGAGCAGAGGAGTGACAATCCTACCAAACAGAGTTGTTCCATCCAAAATGCCAATATGTCTCCCATTAGGAAACTCTGCTTAACATTACCAAGTTGTTGTCCTCTCTCCCAAGAGCCCTGTGGCCCTTATGCATTCACGCTCACTCAGTCTTTCTTTCAACAAACAATTATTAAGCACTTACAATGTGGCAGGCCCTCTGCTAAGTGCAGAGGACACAGAAGAAAAAAAAATGCAGTCCTTGCCCTCAAGAAGCTCCCATGATGGCAGAAAACCAATTTATTTCAATACAGTGTGGTGAGGGCTAAGACAGAGAGGAACAAGGATGAAGGGAGCACACAGGAGGACCACTCACTGAGGTCTTAGCAGACAAGATGCTGCTGGACCAAGAGAGGCAGAAGAATTGGGGTCCAGGGACCGGGGGGAGGGGCGGTAAAAGGAGGAGGAAGAATAAAGGTTTTTCAAAAAAAGAAAGCAATACCCAAACAAAACTGAGGCAACTGGAAACGTATCACTCTGATGAGGTGCAGGGAAGGTGTGAGGAGAATAAAGGAAAAGGAGCTGGCTTTGGAGAGAACACAACGAGCTTAGTTTTAGATATTCTGGGGTTGGAGGCGCAGAGGGCAAACTGTGGAAATGCCCTTTAGATGGTCGGGTAGATGGCTCTGACATTTGGGGAAAGATATGGAGTGAAGAAATAGATTTGAGAGTTAGTCACAATGAAGACTGTAACTGAAGCTGTTGAAACTGAAGAGATCTCTTAAGAAAAAGCAAGCTTGAGAAGAAGGTTTTTAGAGTGGAAGAAGAGGTTGACAAAGCAACCGAGAAGGTAGTTGAAGGGATTGTGAAGAGTAGTTGAAGGGATTGTGGTGTATATCTTAAGCCAAGAGAAGAGAGAGTTTAGATGAGCGTACAGTGGTCAGCAATGTCAAATGCAGCTGAGAGATCGAGGATAATGCCTAGGAAGAGTCCACTGGATTGAGCCACCAGGAACCTAGTGGGAGGGACACCTCTCAAGAAGGAGTGGCCACCACTGAAAGGTGGACATGACCTAGGAAAGGAGAGAAAAGAGGGGAGGAGAAGAAAAGAGGCACAAGGAGGTGTGTTTATCTGCTCATTTAAAGATGAGAGAAACTTGAGATATTTATACACTAATGGGAAGGAGCCATTAGATTTTAAAGGAAGGAGTAAAACTATTAGGTGAACTGCCTGAGAACCTAGAAGCTTAGAGTCCTGGGCACGGGAGGGAGGAGGGCAGCAGAGGACTGAAGGCAGTTGCCTTTATGGATTTGCTGTAAAGTAGTTGAGGATCTCCTCCTGCAATGACGGATTTCCTGACCCTTCAGTCACGTGCTTGTAATTTCAGACAATTCACATTTAAAAAAAAAACCCAACAGCATGAGTAGTGCATGTATAGGATGTACATACCTGCAGCATTTATTCATCCAACAAATATCTATTGTAGGCCTAGTATGTGCCTGTTTCTATCATTTGCGCTAAGAACATTTACAAAATAACGGCTTTTCTGGTGGAGGGAGACAGGCAATTAATGCAAGAGTAAGTGATCTCTCAGTGGGTGAGGAAGGCTAAGGGAGAAAACAAATCAGGGAAGAGGGAGAAGGAGAGGTAGTGCTGCGGGTGGGTGGGGGGGTTGCAATTTTATGCAGCGCAGTCAGGAAAGGCCTCTTGGAGAAGGCGACGCATGCCCCGAAGGAAGCGGGAAGGTGAGCCTTGCAAGGATGAGGGAAAAGCTCTCCGGGCAGTGGGAACGGCCAGTGCAAAAGCCCAGAGACTTTGGAGCTCCAGAAGCAGCAAGGAGCCCCAGGTGGCTGCAGCAGAGAGGCAGGAAGCCAGCAAGAGGCGGTGGGGACAGAGCAGGACAGGCCAGATGGCGCGGAGTGTGCGCAAGTCTTTGACCTACCGCCTGTGGGGGAGGGGGACTCGTGGGGGGAGGGTACCGGGCTCTGAGGGAGCAATGGCTTGAATCTAGGACCCATGAATCCCTGAGGTTGCCCAGGTGAGAACCGAGGCACCGGAGACCAAAGTGGGGACCCCGAAGACCTGTGGAAGGTATGGCAGTGGCTCCGACTGGGTCCCAGGGAGAGGTTGGAGGAGCAGCGGAGGCCAGAGACGTGGGTTTGATTCCATTTGCGTAAGATACAGTTCTTTAATTCTCCTAAGAACTGTGTGAGATAGGTACCACTACTAATTCTGCTCTAACAAGCGAAAGGATACCCTGCCCATGTAGCCATATTGACTCGGGTAATGGACTATTAAACTACTCTTGAAGTGCAAGAGAGGTATGAGGTTAAACACAGAGCAAAACCTTTTTTGGATAAAAAAAATATTGTGCTTTGATTTTGAAATTTAGTTTACGGGGTGACCAGTATGAACTAAAACTGTAGTACATTTTTTAAATTAAATAATATTTATTTGATTTAATGAACATCCATTTGTTATTTTTTGCCAGATTTAATTAACACAGAACATATAGTGAGGATATTATATTATTAATAAGAAGAGACAAATAATTTCAAGTGTCTAATTTTGATACCAGGATATTTTGGGGGCTCTACAGGAAAGTCCCAAAATGGTAACACCACTTTAGAAGAGGAAGTTCTCTCCACTTGTTAGGCCTGGGTAACAAATGGCCTTAGTATTTTAATTCTTCCAGAAATACATGGCAGCTGGTATCCAAGGCCACCTATAGCCATGAGAGAATATTTTAAATGTTCTTTTAAATAAGCAATGTAAAGAAGAGTGGAGTGTTTTGTTTTTTGGTTTTTTTTTGGTAATATTCAGTGAATTCTTATTCTTATTATTTTTAATTTATTGACTCTTCTTTTAATTTGGAACTATAATTAAATAATATTACTAATGATATCATAAGACACTATTGAAAGTAAGTTAATTTACAACGGAGGTTAGATTTTTTTGGATTTCATTACAATACAAACAATAGGTTTCTACAATATCCATTCATTTGTTATTTGTTTACTTAATCTACATTTATCAGAGTCTAATGGAATTTCCATACAGGAGAGATGATCAAGTAATATATTATGGGACACCAGTCTCATGACAAGTCCCTCCTATTAAATTATTTTAATCAAAACTCTTTCAATCCTTTCCCTTCTCATGTGTTAGCAAATGAGAAATTGAATGAGCATTCCTTTTGTACATTCCTTCCTTTTAATTTACCAATAGAAAGCCAAGGACTTCAAATTCTTTAAATGTATATATTCATTTATATATATTATTTATATATATCAGATTCAATATATATTGAATTATATATATATATATATATACACATATATATATATATTTCAGATTCAAATTCTTTGAATCTGAAAACCAATATATATTGGTTTGTATTTTCTGCTTAAAGTCAGTAACAGACACACTGGGACCTGACTGGACATTTCCAAAAGTCCTGCGACTGCTCAAGTACATTTCAGTTTCGTTCAGGACATGGCAACTTAACTTGTTTGTCCAGAAGAGCAGGGAGAAAATAAATCCTATTTGATTTATACATTTTTATACTGAAACTAATCCTTTTGCAGAAGAAAATGGCCATCAAATTTGAGTGAAGATCATAGCCCTTTTATCAGGCTGTAATCCTGTACATGGCTGATAACCAAACAACTGGGCATATCAGCAAATTTAAACCACTGGGTGCAGCAAGGCCTTATGGGAGTGGGGTTTCAGAATGGGCATCTAGGTGAACAAATATTCCATGGAACCTGGCTAATTTTCTGGTGATATCACTGAGACCTTTCAAATCACCAGGAAATAGAGAATTTTATTTTACATTCTAAGATGCTGGGTTGTTGTTTTTTTATAATAATTTTTTATTATATTATGTTAGTCACAATACAGCAAGCACATCCTTAGTTTTTGATGTAACGTTCCATGATTCATTATTTGCATATAACACCCGGTGCACGATGCAATACGTGCCCTCCTTAATACCCATCACTGGCCTATCCCAGTCCCCCACCCCTCTCCCCTCTGAAGCCCTCAGTTTGTTTCCCAGAGTCCATAGTCTCTCATAGTTCATTCCCCCTTCTGTTTACACCCCCCTTATTCTTCCCTTCCCTCTCCTACCGATCTTCCTGCTATTTCTTATGTTCCATAAATGAGTGAAACCATATGATAATTGTCTTTCTCTGCTTGACTTATTTAACTTAGCATAATCTCCTCCAGTCCCATCCATGTTGCAGCAAATGTTGGGTAATTGTTCTTTCTGATGGCAGAGTAATATTCCATTGTATATATGGACCTCATCTTCTTAATCCAGTCATAAGATGCTGGGTTTTTTGATGACCAGCCCACATTAATCAACAAATAATTGAATCATGCAGGGCATTTGAACAATGGTAAAATTCATAGGTGGTACTAACTTACCTATGATAACTTACCTATTTCACCTATAGTAGAAACTCTTTTAAGTAACATCCACCTCATCAGGTCACTGGATTAGTAGATATTCCCCATTTCCTCTGTGAAAACATGTTGGCAGATGACCTAATAAATGTTCTCTGGTATGCTCATGCACTTCTGCTCCCATTGCACTGAACTGCACAATTGCTGAAAGTCAACTGAGTTTATTCCCAAATACATCCTGGTTGTACTTTTTATCAAAATTGCATAAAGTATCTGGGAATTGATAAAAATATAAGTGTAAAAAGGACTAATTGCTCTTTTAATGAAAACCACGTAAATGATGTGGAAAGATAATGTCATGATCATAAAGTTGCCCAAATAATTGCTATGAATAAGGTATGAGTGGGATAACTGTAAAAGATTGGAAGAAAATATGAAAATCTCAGATTCTCTAAACAGATTGATATGCAACCAGGTTTTAAGTTTTTATTCCACTTCAAAGCTATCGAGATTCATAATCATTGGCTATCATTACTGGTGGGTTTAGACAAGAAAGATGAAGTGGTCTTCTAAACAGTGGACAAGATCTTACTCAAAGAAGAGCCCTGGGTCTGATATTACAATATTGATGAATGCATGCATACTTTATCATTTAGGTTAAAACAGAATGTGTACAATTATATATAATTTGTTGTACAATTTCTCATATTTAACTGACATTTCAGATTAGTCAGCCAACTATTGACCAAGTACCCATTCACTTGGAGGATTCCTTTTGTACCTTATTCAGGAAGGTTCACTGAATTCCTTCTGTGGTTTTATCAGAGGAGTACTTTCAAGTTCCTGTGTAGGAACAGTGAGCCGATTTCAGATGGCCATGGCGGGGGGTGGGGGAATGTGTGTAACTTATTATTTGCCTCCACTGTAAAGAAATGATAGAGGATAGCTGGGGTTTATCACTACAAAATAGCTCCAAATGAGTCACTCCTCCCTGATTTCATACCCTTGGATCCTACCCTCCAATATTATCAATTTCTTGGACTGAAAAAATATGGCAAAAGCATTGTTGTGCAAACAGTAGGTCATGGTCTTAAGAAGCCCTCCCACGTTTCGTTTTTGTTCTCTTGTGGCCACAAGATGTCATGCCAGGAAGCCTGAGCCAGCCTCCTTGTGGACTATAGGCCATGTAAAGAGAGAGGCTTTGGAAGATAAAAGACCACTTTGAAGAAGGAGAGGCCAAAGCAGCACCCATTTGTGCCAGCCATCATAGATGATGGTGCCACACATCAGAGTAAGCCCACCTTGGATGCTCCAGACCCAGTTGTGATACCAGTTTCCTGCAAACACATGAGTCCGACCAGCTGATGCCCCGCGGAGTAGAGACCAGCTGCCCAGCCGAGTCCAGCCAGTTTGCAGAACTTTGGACAAATAAATGATTGCTGTTATTTTAGGCCACTAAATTTGGGGGGTAGTTTGTTACACAGTAATAGGTAACTGTCACAAAATTGGTCACAAAACTTTGGAAGCCTCAGGCAGATGTCCCAGTGGATCTCTGGTGTCTGGAAATAAATACTCAACAAGCTTTAAGGTACCAGCAATAGTAAAAATAAGAAAGCTACTTCATAGGGAAAAAAAAAGAGGAAGAGAAAAGAAAAAGAGAAAAAAGAAAAGCTAGCACTCATGTTTGCTGAAGCTTTAAGAAAAGGGTTCTGACATTTTTCTTTGATTCGGGGTTTAAATTAAATCCATAACCTTAGAAGCAGCATTTTCCAGAGGCGATTTTGCTCATCGTGCAGAAACAAAATATGCTATGCTAAAAAGAGAAAGGGCAATAGGAATTCTACGATGTTTTAAAAATAAAATAGAAAGTTGAAGCAGAACAGTCTGGTAGACTATGAGTACCAATTTAATACTGTGCTAATTTGAAAAATATAAGTCAGACAAAACAGACTGATGATTATAGATGAATATAGCCCTGATGACTAATGTACCACTGTGGTCTTTGGAATCAGTGTGTTCACTGCAGCAGTAACAGACCGTTGTTAGAATGATTTCCAATTCTATCCCCTTATCCCTGCATTTCCCAATTATTCTCCTCCCTGCTGTGTGCAAAGGTGGAGAACATTAGAAACACCGCACTTAGAGCTAGAACGGGACAAATGGGAGAGGAGGAATCTCTCCCTCAGGAACTGCTGCAACATCAAAGTAAAAACAATCTTCCAATCACTTGTGTAAATAACCATTAAAATGATGAATCGTCCTTGCATTTTCTCCTTTCTCTCCAGTGCACATTAAAAAATGACAATTTGTTTCGAAAATGACCAACGTCATTTGAATATTTGCAACAGGGGCTACACACACACGTGATATTTTTAAAGCAGAAAGTGTTTTCAGCCTGATACAAGAAGATAAAAAATTACTATGTGGTATACTTGTAGCTTTATTTTTTTTTTCATTTCTCAAGAGACAGGTTTCTTCCAGAAGCACAGTTGATAAAACATGATTTATTTTTATAATTTCACCAGAGAAAAGCTGAAAGTATCTAACCAGCTTCAATAATCCTGTAAAATTAACTGCTAGTGATTTTTGTTCATTTTATACCTTATTCTGAGCTTTGCTTTAACGACTGCCTTATTTTTCTGTTTGAACCAGATAGAAAAATAAACTCTCAGAAGGCGAAGAAATTACTAAAGCATTTTTTTCATCCTGTAGTTTTCCTATAAACTTAGTGCCCTTTATTTTCACTCTAGAATATCACTAAAATTATTAAGTTAATTAATTAACTGTTAAAGTCAGCATCACCTAATCTGTGTCTTTTCAGCTTAAAATGACATCTTTTTTTTTTTTAAGATTTTTTATTTTATTTATTCGACAGAGATAGAGACAGCCAGCGAGAGAGGGAACACAAGCAGGGGGATTGGGAGAGGAAGAAGCAGGCTCATAGCAGAAGAGCCTGATGTGGGGCTCGATCCCATAACGGCAGGATCACGCCCTGAGCCGAAGGCAGACGCTTAACCGCTGTGCCACCCAGGCGCCCTAAAATGACATCTTCTAATAGCTAAAGGAATAAGATGTTCATCATAGAATATTTGGCAAATAAGAAAATCTTTTAAAAAAATAAAAATTGAGAATAATCACATGACCCAGAGATAATCACTATAAATTCTGGTAAATTGTTTCCCAGTGAAGGAGTATGAATGTTTAATAAATCACAAATATATCTTCTACTACTCAATGAAACATGAAAATTTTGTCTGATTTTTCCCTTTGAAATTTACATGTCTTGTGATCTTTGATAAAGTTGTTGATGGACACTGTTTTAAATTATTTGCCAGGCTGAATAGTAAGCAAGTAATGAACACTACTGTGGTGCAGACTAAGGTGGAAAAGGATAATTCTTTATACACTCATGTAACCATGACACAATCAAGCCATAGAACACTTCCGTCATTCCTATAAATTCCTTGGTGCCCTTTTGTAGCCAATCACTTCTGCCCATCCATGGCATCAGACAACTGACCTACTTTCTGAGACTATAGTTTTGCCTTTTCTAGAATCTCATGTAAAGGGAATCGCTACAGTATATGATCTTTCGTGTCTGGCTTCTTTCATTTAACATAATGGTTTTGAGATTCATTTTTACTGTTGCATGTAACAATACAATGTTACTTTATATTACTAAGTAGTAGTCCATTATATGGTTATACAATAATTTGTTTATTCACCAGTTGATGGACATTTAGGTTATTTCCAGTTTGGGGCCATTATATTTTAAAGCCACTGTGAACACTTGTATAAAAGTATTTGGGTGGGCATGTGTTTTCATTCTCTTGGGTAAATAAATATTTAGGTGTGGGATTTCCCAGTCCAGAGATTGGTTATATACATGTTTGACTTGATAAAAACTGCCAAAGTATTTTCCAAACTGGTGCCATACCACTTTTACATTCTCATCAGAAATATATTTGCTAGGATTAATTCTTCAAGTTCTAGCCATTCTGGTAGGTGTATAGTGCTATATCATTGGGGATTTAATTTGCATTTCCTTAATGACTAATGATGTTGAGAATCATTCATGTGCTTATTGGCCATTGATATATTTTCTTTGGTTAATTTTTAAAATATGATGTAAAGTAAAGGTTAAGATGCATTGTTTTCATATAGATATCCAACTGTACCAGTACTACCAGTCAAAAAGATCAATTTTTCCCCTATGCAGTTACTTTAGAACTTAATCAAAAATCAATTGGTCCTATATATTTGGATCTATTTCTGTACTCTATGTTCTGTTTCACTAATCAATATGCCCATGATTAAATCAATACCACACTATCTTAATTAATGTGCATTCATAAGAATTCTTTAAATTAGGTAGTATAATTCTTGTTTTTCCAAGTGGTTTTGTCAATTCTGGGTTCTTTTCATTTCTGTATAGATTTTACATTCACCTTATAAATTTCTCCAGAAAAACCTGCTGAGATTTTGACTGCAACTGTATTAAATTTATAAATTAATTTGGGAGCTTTTGACATCTAAATAAATTGAGTCTTCTAATCAATGAACATGGTATATTGTTCCATTTCTTTAAGTTTAATTTAATTTTTCTCTGCAATGTTTTATAGTTTTCAGTGTTCAAGTCTTGCATATATAATTTGTTAAAGTTGCCCTAATATTTTTTGGTAATTGTATTGTCATGGTTATTCTTTAATTGTAATTTCTAATTATTTCTTGCAAATATAGAAATATTGATTTTTGTATATTGATCTTGTGTGCCATTGCCTTGGTAACTCACTTATTGGTCCTAGTAGCTTTGTTCATAGATTTCTTAAGATTTTGTAAATACACAACCATCTTTTCTGCCTTTCTAAGACATATGTGTGTCATTTTTTTTCTTGCCCAAGTGCACTGGCTAGGAACTCCAGTAGAATGTCTATAATGTTGCGGCTTGTAATCCAAGAACTATACTTCCTCCAAGGGCGCGGTCATTGTTGAGAGAAAACAAACAAACAAAAACCACCCCATATAGTGGAGGAGACAAGTGAAATAAACAGTGTTCTGAAAAGCATAAACCATGTATCGTGTACTTATTTGAGGAGAGCAAAGACTGTTTCACTGTTCCAACCCTGAGCTTTCAGGAAATTACCTCCGAAGTAGTGTATCTATGATTGTGGTATACAGTCTGCTTCTGAGCTAAAAATAATAAAAACGAAGAGTGATAATTAGGAATTTGCCATTTTGCGTCATGTTTTTACTCATGGATTTATGAACTTATATTTGAAATCATGCATTATCTCTATCTAAGCCAAGGCTTCCAAAATAAGTGGACTATTTCAGTTATTAAACATGACTATACACAAAAGTATGGAGAAGACAACAGTACACATCTGAACATTGCACTTGGATATGAACGAAATGCCGTTAGCATGTAAACATAGGGTCTGTATGTACCAGAGACACACCCAGAGCCTGGGCAGTGCTCTGTCATCTTACCTAAGGCATGTGTGGGAGCACAGCAGGGCCCGGTTAACAACACGAGTGCACGTCAAACAACCAAGGAACCAAAGAACTTGAAATAACCAGGCCAGCCTGGATTTCCTGAGGGCGCAGTGAGCAGACGTGAGGACATTGGGGCTACACTACAGCAAGGCCAGGTCCCACAGAGAGTAATTAATAACTTGTCTTGTTGGGAGGAGCCTGGCGTAAGGCAAACCCTTTCTTTTTTTCATGTTTATTATTATTATCTAAAAGGGCAGTCTTTTTAATCATGGCGATTTGAGGAAATAGCCTCAGTTGAGCCATGTGAGCACAAGAGAACAAAGGATTAAACAGTTTTATAACAAGAAATAGGTTAAAATTACACCCTCCTCTGCAAACTGAAAAATTAGCTATAACATACAGTATATCTTCTCTCTTTGCTTTTCTTTACCTTTATTATTTCCTCCATTCTAGTTGCTTTTAATATTAGAATCAATTCAGTTGGTAACTGTGAAGGTTTGAGGACTCTCTTCCAACCCCATGTTTTTACTTTTGTTTACACAAATCTTAGGAGTGCGTGTTTGGGAAGAAAACACGTTCCAGACCTAAGGCTACACAGGGGGATTTGTACAGCTCCTCAAGCACACAGCCATGCTGGGTAGTAAAGCTGGGCTTGGCTGAGGTAATTATCACCTGCCTGACCTGGACACCACGGGAAGAGTACAGTTCTAAGTAGTGAGGGAAGGACAAGAAAAAGTAAAAGTATGTGTGAGCCTTCGTCAAAGCATCAAAAGGGGGAAATTCCTGAACTGAAATGGTTTGACCCAATTAACTTCAAGCATTCCTGTCATCTGAGTAATGGGTACAGCCACTACATATAAAGCAGGGCCTGCTGGATACCAAGCACTGTGCTAGCTGCTGGGACAGTCAGCGTCCCTGCCCTCAAGAAGCCTACAGCAGAGCAGGAAATACAGGCAATTCCAAAATGACTTGTAAAATTGGTGACCATGGTCTCATGCGAGCAGAGGGGAGAGCATCGAAAATAGATGTGGAGTCCGGGAAGGTCTTTCAGGAGGCAGCAACAGCTAAGCTGCAGCTCTATGGAAATGAGGGTCTAGAGAAGGAGCATACCTGGGGAGGGAGAAGAATCCTCTGAGCAGAGAATCCAGGGAGAAGAGAGCGGGAGGCTTTTGATGACCTGAAAGAAATTCACGCTAGCAGGATGGTAGAGGGGAGTCTATAGCAATCCTGAAGGGGGCTTGGAGGTCACATTAGAGACTTTGGGCCTGAAAAGCAGAAGAGAGTCACTGGAAGGCGACTGGGATAGGTGAGTGAGACCAGTTGCACAGCATCTCAGAAAGACAGCTCTAACTGAGGAGTAGAAAGATGGTGGCAGGGGGCAAGACTGGAAGTCATATAAGGTTTATTTCAGTGACCAATGGAATAGGATGTGCAGAACCACAATGCCGCAGCTATAAAGAATTCCTACAACCTTAGTAGCTTAAAACAACACATTTATTACCGTAGAGCTCTGGAAGTCTGAAGTTCAAAATGGGTCTCACGGGGCTACCATGAAGGAGTCAGCAGGGCTGTGTGCCTTTCTGGAAGCTCAAGGGTGTTTCTTCACCTTTTCCAGCCCCTAGCAGCTGACATATTCCTTAGCGCATGGCCCCCTTTCACCATCTTCAAACCCAGCAATGGCGGGTCGGTTCTCTGACATGGGCCTACCTAAAAAGTCAATTTCTTGAAGATCAGCCAATTAGCATCCTTAATTCCATCTTTTAGAACTGACTGCCCTCTGCCTTGGAACAAAAGGAATTCAGATTGAGGGTAAGGGGGCTGGCGTCTTTGGGAGTCATGCTCCTTGTCCCACAGTGGTCACTGCAAGAAGTGAAGGGAGTCAGGAGAAACTCGGGAAGCAAAAGTAAAAATACTCGGTGATTCATTTTTCTCTGGAGAACAGCTGTGTGCTCTGTCAGTTCAGTTTGTGCTTCTCTCCATTATCCATTTATAGCCTTGCATTATTTGGGGGGAAAACATCTAAGCGGCTGACAAAACCGAATTGCTACAATATGGAAAATATAGAAAAAGAGATCAGAGCACAAGTGGCTCAAGGAAAAAGTTGAGTAAATGGCCAAGATTTACCTCTAGAAATAGTTCTGAGATCTACAACATACCAACAAAGGAGGGATTTCTATGCTCTACTCATAGCCATGATGACTTCACTCTGGAAAATTTTCAGGAAGCATTATCACTCACCTTTGATAGCTCCTTAGAAAAGTCTCAGTAATTACCCATAAAACATCTAGCTTTAAACAATGTAACTTCCTGGTGATATTTCCAAGATAAATTACCACATTTCCTCAATTCTAAAATGCACATTTCCCAACATTATGTTTCCAAAATCAGGATGGATGTGGACATTTAATGTAGTGTTTCTTCTTCTTTTTTTTTTCCTCTCGAAAGCTGTTTTCAACAGATGAAGTCTTTACAATTAAGGGTATATGGTAATTGTGTACTGTCCTACCAAATAACGAGTTGTTCTTCTATACTGGGTGACTGGTTATATGAGAGTTTCTGCATACACTAAATATAATTATTTTAGAGTAATTGATATAAGATATCAACTTCCATCCCTAGAACCTATGCTTATTGCTTGATGTGGCAACATCTTTGCGGATGTCATTAAGTTAAAGTTCTTGAGTTAGGGAGATCCTCCTGGATTATCAGGGTGGGCCCTAAATGCAATCCCATGTACAGGCTTCTCCTACCATCTCAAAGTAGAGCGTTTCTACTAAACCTTTTGTAAACCAAAATGACACAACTGCCATTGATTTATATGGAAATATTTTTTAGCATTCCCAGACCCAAAAAATAACCTCTGTTAGGCTTTTCTATCGTATATCATAGGATACATCTTGCTAACAAAGGCACAAGATAAGTCAAGATAAGGCACAGATGCTCACAGGCACAGTTTAAAGCTACGGCAGCTCGATGCAGAGACGCTCCCGGGGAAGGAGTGCGGCGGGGCCGTCTTGCTGCTCAGGGCGCACACTGCCCCTACAAAGGCCCCACTACCAAGCAAACACCGGACGCTATTTCCTCTCTTCACCTTTTTTTCATAAAAGCAAGAACCCTCTTCAGATTTCTTTCACTTAGTGAAAACAGGTACTAATGTAGGTCTTTCATAAAACTGAAGTGGTGTAATGTGAGTGTTTGAAAACTGGGGACACCTGTCTCCTTGGAAGAGGGAGAGTCGACAGACACAGAGTGTAAGGTCACGTGACAACAGAGCGAAGAGAGATTGGAAGATGCTGACCTTGAAGACTGGAGTGAAGCAGCCACAAGCAAGGAATGCCAGCAGCCACGAGAGCTGATGAGGCCACTCAAAGACTCTCTGCCTGAGCCTCCAGCAGGGTACGGCCCTGCTGACACCTTGATTCAGTGATGATTCCGAACTCCTGGTCTACAGAACTCTGAGGGAATACATTTCTGTAGTTTTCAGTCACCACGTTTCAAGGAACTTGTTACAGCAGCCACGGGAAACGAATACAACAGTTGTTCTGACAGGAATTATTTAGTAAGACCAGCTCCTTCGGGAGACTCCTAACTCTATTTCGTGCCAATAAAATAGTTCCATGGGGGCCTAGGAGAATATTTTTCTGTTCAATCTTCATGAAGCAAAGTGTACTTTTTTTCTTCACAGCTTTAGTAATTACAGTGAACTTCTTGGTTGTCTCTCTAGCAAATCCCATACTACTACCCATGATGTAATGTAATGGGCAGGAATACAGACCACCCTCAACTCTAGGGTGGGTTCTGCTTTATATAACCAGGTTAAAAACCCATTTCTCCAACCACAGTGATTGTCCTACTATGACAGACTGTTTATAAGCAAATGATCATACCTTTGCCACAGACATTTTTAGAGACTCCAATCAGACCAACGAGCTGTGAGATGTTTGAGAAAGATAGCTCTTCACCTTTCCGGGAGAGAAGTTAGAAGACAGGTCTTTTCTCATTAGATATGAACAAGGAAGAAACTAACAAACACAGTAGGCAGAATAGACACAAAGATATGATGGATTCTGGATAATGGTGTTGATATACCAAATTCTTTATTGAGCATCTATTTTGAACTAAAAGCTGTTTCATGCACTTTATATAATTAATTTATCTAATCCCCATTAACAATCCCGTGAGGCAAGTTTCCAATCTTGAATCCTGTTTCATAAACCAACAAATTCCTTCTATTATTTAAGTCAGTTTGAGTTTATCACTTATAATCACATACATTCACACAGATACAGCTAGAGAGCTATGGGGGGTACATACCACCACCTAAAACCACCAAACACTAAAAATCACACATTAGCATGAGCAGAAATCTCCCTGATTTTCCAACCAGTCTCCAACTTGGAACCAGCCCAACTTTCTGCTTCCTCCTAGTTTGTCAAACCTTGTTGGTAACAGCTACATAACTGAACAGCATCGTAACACTCCATAACCCCATGATTTCCCACTGCATTTTAAATATGAGTGTTGCTTAGATATTTCTTCACTTGTGACTTATCACCTATATTTTCAACTCTCCAATGTAATAATTCCAAATGTGTATTGCTTTCCTCTTGGGCCCTAATCCACTGCCTCTGCCTGCTCTCACAGAAGATCTTGCTTATCCTGTCATCGAGACATGAACATACTCAACTTTGCCAACCATCGTCCTTTCTCACACTGCCGTGGGTTACACCTGGATTTAGTTGCACCAAGCTCTGCAGGTCAATCAAGCTTAGTTTCCATGGTTGTCTATTAGCCCAATCTCCAGACATCCTGCTGGGACTGGGCGCTTAACAAGGGAACACTAAATTCATTCATACCCTCTTCCCCTCATCAAAATCTTGCTTTTCTCCCTGTACTCCATATTACTGTGGTAATTAGAACATGAAGGAAAATGGAAATGGGAGTAACTGGGGTAGGAGGCAGCTAAATCAGAATTTTCTGACTTGCAATCCTCAGAAAGATATGGGTATTATACTGATTTCTCCAACTACATTAGGAAGGGCTTTATGTGGACAAGGACGCTGACAGAGCCAAGTCAGCTCTCTCATTGACATCTCACAATAATGGGAAACTATTATGGGTGGACCTAGAGGTCTATAATCTTGTACATGCATAGAAACACTCCTGAGCATGATATAGGAAACCCCCTTAGCTGTGTTAAGTAATAACAGGTTGGCAACAGCTTTTTATTGACAGTGTCAAGAAGCAAAATGTCAGGCCTCACATATTTTTTACAGTCTCCTAGCTTGGGAATCTCCCTTATATCCTTCCCTCTCCCTAAACCCTACAATTGGCTATCTTCCCTGGAGTCATCACCCTAACACTCTTCTCGTCTGCATCCTACTGGACAGGGTAGTCTCGACAGCCCTGTACTAGATGGTAGTACCTTCCCCCATCTCCACTTGATGAAATACTGCTCATCTTTCAAAGCCCAATACAAGCATTCTTTCCTCTGTGAATACTACAATGACCTCTCTTTTCTATTTGTCCTATCAGAGAGGATTGCTCATCCTGGCTCAGATCCAGTGTTCATACTCCCAATATATCTTTGCATGAATAGTCATGTATTGGCAGATGACCCTTATTTAACTCTGTGCTCTCTAGTGGGTCAGTCAGGGGGTGGGGTAAGAAAGAGGGAAAACAGAGACATGATATCTTCTTTGTCCTTATACTTTCTGCTCCCCAAACTGCTGTTGACCTATTTGATTGAGCCAAATTTCCTGAATACACAAATACATGCATAGGCATATTGCTTTAAAGGCGTGATTCCCAGGAAACACAGCAAGTATAGACTTCGGGATTGTTGCGTTGCATAATTCCAAAATCCAATGCATTCGAGCGAAGGGGGAAGTTGTGAATGGAGAAGGGCAGAGGCGTCACACACTCCTGCTCAAAGAAACTGCACAAGTCCTGCAACAGCCCTACTGCAATCCCTTCCAGTCAGTCCTGAAATGGCCTGAGAGAAGAACGCCAGAGTGGTAAATTGGCTCCTCTCTGCTATAGACCAGGAGTATACTGGGCTGAGACACACACATGGAAAGGACACAGAGATGATTACTTTTCTAAGGGATATAAAGTGCCCAAATGGTGTAATACAGGAATATTTCAGTATCACTAAACTCCACACTGCATTAGAATCTGTCACCCATACAGAAATAGATGGCTCTGAACTTATCACCCTCATATTTCCAAACTAGCAAATGTAAAAATGGTTCTGCATGCTTGTTTGGACAAAATTTTGCAAGCAACAGCAGATTGTATTGTTTTTGTTGACTGTTGATAAATTTTGCTTGGAAGGTTGAATATTGGCTCCTTTTATTATTACTTCCCACATGGCAGGCACCGTGCCAAGCACTTATATAAAGTGCCTATATAGGGCAGGTGGAGAAAGGGAGGTTTCTTTCAGAGTGGTTTAACATCTTATTCAAGGTCACCACCCAGCAAATGAGAGACCAGAACTTGAACTTCAATCTGATGCACTTCAAAGGCCACCCACTTAGCTACTAGGAGGAACATAACGGTCTCTCATCAGGTACGGGAGGTACAGCCATCCAAATGCCACCAAAGGTTGCTACTAGCAGAAGGAGGATATGAAGCTCTCCCCAAGTGAAGGAACCCCTCTTCTCCAGGCCTTTCTCAAGTCACACAGTACCAAGTGTTCCATTTTTGTCTTGTTTCCTGTGGAATTTTTCATCACAATGGACACCAAGAGAAGGAACAAAAATAGGATGCAAAAGGTTTTTTTCTCTCCTCCATGCTGAGGACATCTGCCTAGGGATCTTAATCTTTCGAAGGCAATATGAGGGAGTTCTGTTGGCCATTTAGAGTTACTTCAACTTGAGGAATCCTCTTGGCCTTTTCCTGGGGATCAAGCCGTAGAATTCGTGCTTCCCAGGATGCCCTCCTCCACATCCCTCTCATTGTCTTCATGTCTTCAATGTCACTTCCCTTCACTCCCAGAGCTTCCTGTCCTTACCTCAGTCACAGTCTCTACACCCTGTATTCAACTCTCTGGTTTGTCTGTATCCCTCAATAGACTTGAAAGCTCCTTGTGGACGTGAACTGTCTTGTCTTCACTCTTCTATCTCTAGCACCTAGCAGAGTGCCTGGCACTTAGTAGGAGCTCAACAAATAATCTTTGCTCAATGAATGAATGATTCTTTCATATTACCTGTTATCAGCTATTAATGATCTGAGGAACTGAGGATCACAACTGATAAGCCTTATTTTATGGGATAGGTTGAGGATGGTGATGAGGGAAGATTCAGCATACAAACTATTTTTGAGGTAAGGATCAAGGAGGGGCATTGTGTGAGGCTCGGATAGATGTGAGGCTGGTCAGTGTAGGGGATGGGGTATCTCCACCACCATATAGGATACTGGCACCTGCTGGGATAGTGAGGAGGAATATGGAAAAAGATAGAAAACGGAAAGGGAGAAGAAACTACTAGCAATGAATTTATTAGTTCTCAGTGTCGCAATTAGGCCAATCTTGGTGCCCTTCCTTGGGTTTTCATAAAAGATGAGAGAAGGATCGTTTTTAAATTTTTAATCAGGGACTCTGATTTGGCTTAGTTCTATTGTTTGGGAAATTTGCATATTTTTCTTTAACTCATTAATTAAGGAAGGTACCAGTAAGATGTTAAACCTATTTCAAAGTAGAATTTAATGAATAAACACACACACACACATACACAATCAGGAATTATGAAATCTATTTGGTTATAGATGCAAAAGTGGTTGATATCATATAGGGCAGAAAAACATGATAGTTGAGGTTCTCTTTTCTACACTGTGGAAATCAATTGTATATCTGTAAGACAAAAGTCCTTTCCTTTTTTTTATGAGAAAGATCACTTGCTTTGAGTTTTCTATAACTTCTACAAAAGCACTGTTGTAAAATAATCTAATCAAAGTAAAGACTATCAAAGATGTCCAGAGCTGTAGAATCAGATCATCCCTAGACGTTCCACTGGACAAGATACCAATGCTCCACTGAAAGGATAGCCAGCAAACAATTTTTTGCCTACTTGTAAATCTCGGATAATTTTCCCGACAAAATACGTTTAAAATGAAAATGACTATGAGTATGTTGTTAATTGAACAGGACTGTAGTTCTTAGATCTTTTATAGTAGCCTAAGGACAGTAGCACCTTACACCATTATTCTAAGTACTTTTTGTGTAATATATATATTCTTTAATCTTTATAACCGTATGAACTATATACTATCATCCCCAAATTACAGATTGAAAATGGAACACAGAGAGGTTGAGTTATGGGATGAGGTCACACAACTGGTAAACAGCAGAGCTGGAATTCCAACCCAAAGAGTTTGGTTCTGAAGTCTGTTCCCTGACCTGGACTGAGGTAGTGATAGTGGGAAAACATAAAAGTAGATAATTTTGGGGTGCCTGGGTGGCTCAGTTGGTTAAATGTCCAACTTTTGATTTCAGCTCAGGTCATGATCTCAGGGTCCTGGAGTTCAGTCCTGCTACAGGCTCTCCACTCAGCAGGGAGTCTGCCTGATGATTCTCTCCCTCTCCTCCTCTCTCTGCCTTTCCCCCTACTCAAGTGCACTCTCTCTCTCTCTTTAAAATAAATGAATCTTTTCTTTTTAAAAAAAAAAAGTAGATAATTTTGAGAGTTTCTTGGGAGAACACAGCTTGGAACTGCTCTTGATTAGATGAGAGAGGGAGCGGTACATGGTGAAAAGGGCAGCCAGGAGGGAAGCTTCGGTGATAAAATAGAGGAAAGAATTGAGAATATTTCATTTCATGTTTATCTGGTATTGTGAAGATTGGAGAAAAGTTTATCAAGTTGTATTGTTATGGTGTTATTTTACCACAAATAAATATAAGATAGTATAAATTATGATAGTCCCTGGCTGAGGATGGCAGTCATCACTGTTTCCAGGAGATAATACTGCCCTTTTTTAAATTTGAAGTACAGCTGACACACAATGTTACATTAGTTTCAGGTGCAAAACCTAGTGATTCCACAAGTCTATGCATTGTGCTATATTCACCACAGTGTAGCTATCCTTTGTCACCAAACAACACTATTACAATACCATTGACTCTATTCCCCATGCTGTACCTTTCATCCCCAGACTTACTCATTCCATCACTGGAAGACTTTATCTCCCACTTCTCTTCACCCATTTTGTCCATCCCCCAAGATAACACAGTTCTTGCTAAACAAATTTAAAGTCCTTGAAACTATAATTATAAGCTCCTCTTCTTACCTACACTGGGCATAGATTAGGTTGGAAAATGCCCTCCTTCGCAAACAAAAAAGTGGTGAAATTTAATATCTCTTAGCTTTTTAAAAAAATTAAATGTAGGTTCAAATCTTGGCCTCTTGTTTCGTTAGCTTTGTTAATTTGGAAATATTAGTTTCTCACTGATTAAACAATATGTACAAACCACTGAATACAATGCAGGCATACAATAAACAGCCCCATAAATGATCTGTCATTAGCACTACCCAACTTGATGAAACCCAAGTGCTGTGTTCTTGTGGTCCTTGCCAATGGAGGCACATCACTCACAAAGCTAAGAGGACTCTGTTTCTCCTGAAAATGCACCAGATGTTGGGATCTCTTTTGTGTAAAGAGGCTTATTTGAAAAGACTGGAACTTGACCAACATTTGTATTTTTTCTAACACAAAGGCCGGCGCTAAGGTAATCTTTCTGTAAGATTGCTTCTGCTACCATCCTAGAACCATCCTAGATGGAAATCAACAAGATTTGAGCCACTGGCATCATCTGAGGAGGGTTTGAGCACCAGCCCTTAATCCTTGAAATAAACTGCTGTCTGCCAAAGATCCTGTCCCCGAGGCAAGAGCTTACCGCAGGACAGAACCATTCTAAAGTTTCTTATAAAAGCACCACCATTTAAAAGATGAAAGAAAAAATTAAGGAGAGGCTAAGAGGCTAAGAGGACGTTGAAGTACCAAATGTCAGGGTACCTGTGTTTATCAAATGACTTTGGTGCTGGATAACCTGAGGGAACAAAGCCATTGGAGTGTGAGAACTGTGCTAAATGGATGCATCTGCAGGATGACAGATCCTGGACAGAACCCACAGCAAAGAGCTGGGGTGGTCATCTCAGATGGTCCACGCGTTCCAGCCCATACCACACTGTTTCCCCCAAAGCCTTCCCAAAGACCATCCATGAAATCTTTATAATCATTTACTGCCTGTTGTAAGAAATAGAGCTGGTATCTGACCATGCAGGGGTGAGAGAAAGAGCTGGTTTCCCGCCCATTTCAGAATGGTGGCAGAAGATGATGATAACAATAATAATGACAACGATGGTTACTAGTGTTTGTTGAGTTCTTACTATGTGCCAGTCAGTACCTAAACACACTCTCACTCCCAACGTTGGTGGAGTATGGGGCAAGACTACAAATAGAGCCAAACACGTAAAATGCATGTGGTCTCCTATTTGACAAATATTCTTTCCTAACAACCTGGGAGGCCATGCGACTGAGAATTTAGCATGCGCAGACTCCTCAACATTCCGCATAAGGCTATGGAAGCCCAGGAAAAGGCAGCCCCAGTTCAGCCCCTTTTCTTCGTACTCAGTCTAGGTGACTCTGAAAGGGGCCACAGGTGTGCATGTGTGGATAGCCAGACTGCAAAGCTCCTCCCACAGCCCTACTAACTGCCACTCTGGCCATCCCTCAGGAGTGGAGATGCTCATACCAGCTGGGGAGTGGGGGGCTGTCAGCCTTCAGGAGAGGCCAGAAGCAGAAAAGAAGCTGCAAAGGGCCTGCAAGTATACTTGGGGACAACTGGGCAGGGATCTGGAGCTTCTAGTGCCCAGAACTTGTTCTAGAAGGGGAGGTACTCCCTGAGAGACAGGGAGAGGGGAGAGCACTTTCTCACCACCCCTCCGCTCATCCCAGATTCTTCATTTTGTAGGGAAAAGTACTGCTATAGAAGAGCCAGAGTGGGATCTTCTGATGTCTAAGGCATGAGAAGAGAACCTTGTGCCTGGGTCTAAAGTATACTGATTTTAAATAGATCGTCTAATTTTAAATTTTTATGGCTCCTAAAGTCCCATGAAGTCACTACTATTATTATCCTCTTACACATGAGGAAACTGAGGCTTGCAGGGTTCAGTTCCCTGCTCACTGGTGAGGAAGGCAATCAGGGCATCCCTACCTCCAGAGCATGCCCCTAACACGGTGCAATAACCCGAAACATCTACATAAACTAAAACTGAGGTGATTTTTTCAAAACCACTGAAATGAGATATAGTTTAAAGAAGCCATAATTCATCTAAAATAATCTCTACTCGGGTTTGAAAATATCTTGACAGGTGTCACATTGCTTAAAATTCTAATACAAATAGTACAGAGATTAGCATGCTTCTTCAATAGGAAAGATCTTTCAATGTCTGGTCTAATCCAGACCTCATCAGTCCAAGGTATTGAGAGAAGTACTCTCTCTCCATCTCCAGGCGCAGGGCAAGGCCTCTTTTTGAAAATGGAAATTCAAATGAATAGGAAACAATGTGCTGTTCTGGCCTCCAAGGAGATGAAACCAGAGGTCAGCGGGTCCTGGCTGCGAGGAAAACTCTTTGCTCTGACTAGAGATCTCAACACCGAGCACAGAGGAGGAGCTGGGGCAAGCCACTGACATGCACAAACCAAAAGGTCAACTCTAGTCGCCAAATATTTGGTTTTGCTGCATACTGAGAATGTGCATTTCAGATGCATTTTCAAAGCATGTTAAAGAAATACCACTACAGTCTCAGGGAATAGAGCTATCCCTAGTATCTAAAGGTGACCACTCATTGTCAGGCTAATGGTACTTCCGATTTTGAACATGATTTTATTGACAGGCTGTTCAGAATTCAGCATTTAAAATAAGTCAAGGTACTGTGCTTCTCTCACTTATACTTCACTGNCGAGGAAAACTCTTTGCTCTGACTAGAGATCTCAACACCGAGCACAGAGGAGGAGCTGGGGCAAGCCACTGACATGCACAAACCAAAAGGTCAACTCTAGTCGCCAAATATTTGGTTTTGCTGCATACTGAGAATGTGCATTTCAGATGCATTTTCAAAGCATGTTAAAGAAATACCACTACAGTCTCAGGGAATAGAGCTATCCCTAGTATCTAAAGGTGACCATTCATTGTCAGGCTAATGGTACTTCCGATTTTGAACATGATTTTATTGACAGGCTGTTCAGAATTCAGCATTTAAAATAAGTCAAGATACTGTGCTTCTCTCACTTACACTTCACTAGTGCACGTCCAGAGGGGATTTACTGGGACAGGCACATTAGCAATATTTGACTGTTCAAGTTAGAATAAAGCACATTTTCTAGCTAAGCTTTAAAACCTGTCATTTTAGAATTTTGCAAGCATTTAATTTCTGTGTAAATTGTACAAATGCACTTTTATTAATCACTCCTCGAAGCTTTTNGCACCATGCAATACGTGCCCTCCTTACTACCCATCACCAGTCTATCCCATTCCCCCACCCCCTCCCCTCTGAAGTCTTCAGTTTGTTTCTCATAGTCCATAGTCTCTCATGTTTCATTCCCCCTTCTGATTACCCCCCTTTTCTTTATCCCTTTCTTCCCCTACCGCTAAGCTTTAAAACCTGTCATTTTAGAACTTTGCAAGCATTTAATTTCTGTGTAAATTGTACAAATGCACTTTTATTAATCACTCCTCGAAGCTTTTAGGTGATAAAAGAACAATGCTCTCCATTCTAACTTACATAAACAACTTTTTAATTTTGGGTCAAGCATTTTATGGTTTTGCTGTGGCTTCATTTTTTGATTTAATTACATGCTGCTAAAAGATCCTCTTTACTACTACAGAGTACTGAAATTCTCCTTTTTCCATGTTAATAAGTTCACAGTCTGCTAAGTGTACCTATAAATAACATTAATGATATGAGACAGATACAGTTTTACCATTTTACTGTTTTTGAAAAATCAGTTAGGAACTGTTCCCGATTAAAGGAGACTAAGGATGTTCTACAGATGTTTGTGATACTTGACGCTATACTGAGTCCTGTCCTGGAGGGGAAACTCTATAAAGGACAGTGAGTCAATTGACAAAATTGGGAGTGCAGATGGCATGTTGAATTAGAGTGTGTGTGTGTGTGTTGGGGAGAGAGTGTGCAAATGATAAAGAAAGCACAGTGAAGTGTTAAGTGTTAGAAACAGGTCAATCCGGGTAAGGGGTATATGGGTTTTCCTTTTACTATTCTATTCTTGCAACTTGTAGCAAGTTGGAGATTATTTCCCAATAAAAAAAATTTTTAAATGGTAACCAATAAAGTACCCTTAGAACTTTTTTCCCCTGGAAAATTCTTTCATGCATTATTCACAAGCTTAGTCATGCAGCTATAAATAAATATTTAATATTTACTTTTCTTGCCTTATTATAATCCTATTGGTTCCAGCTGAGTCTGGGGAAGCCTGGCTGAGAATCAGTGTGGCAGCAGGCAACAGAACTGGAGACATCAAGAAGCTGTGTGTGCAGGAGAAAGAGGCCAGGCGTGGCCTTCCCTTCTTCCTGGAGCCACTGTCCCCCAGCACTAGGCCTTCATGCACTGGGAAGAGCTATGTGCCAGCTCTCAGTCAGCTCTCCTACGTGAATGAAGGAGTGAGCAGATAATCGAACAGCTGTAAGGATAGTGATGGATCTTTTAAGTAATTGCATGTAAAATGTAGGCACTTGACTTCCACTTCTGGGAAAATGGAATAGCCATACTCTTCCCCATTCTGCCTGCTAAGTACGACTAAAAGCCTTGGACATTATGAGTAAAACAAATCTGTGAAGACTCTGAAAGGTGGTGAGAAGAAGGCAGACTGGCTGGGGCTTCAGGACCCAGCGAGTGACACAGTGGCTCTTCGTTTGCCTGTATATCCCACATTTGGAACTGGAGAAGCCAGCAGACAAAAAGCCCCAAGGAAGCCTGCTCCCTCTAGCCAAGATCAGGAAAGGGGCAGCCTAGAAAGACAGGAAACGTTTAGACAAAAACTGCTGTACTCTAGCTAGACACCACAGTGTCTGGAAAACACAGTGGCCCCATTTTCACCATGCCAGCAAATGCCAACAGGGGAGCCAGACTTCCACCACCACAGGGCTGTAGCAAAGCACCTCAATGCTCCCTCTCCCCAGTTGTGATAACATCAGATAAGGCCAAGTAGGGAGCTGGGACTCTCATCTCCACTGGCCAGTACAAAGCCGTGATCTCCCCGACTTCCCATGTTAGTGGAAACCACATGGGAGCCTGGACTTCTACCCCCACCCAGCAGTTATGAGGCATCCCTCCTTCTCACCTCTGGGTGGTGTCAGGAGAGGCCTCCTAGAGAGTCAGGACTTTCACCACTACACACTGGTAATGAGGCAGCCCCCACCCACGTGGTGTCAGTGGAGGTCACAGGGGAGCAGTATGCAGGCACTCCTATCCCTCTGCCAGGAAAGTGTCAGAGGAAGTGTCCTTCCTAGGAGGAAGTCCCACCCTTGCCCAGAAGTAGCAAGACGACCTTCCCTCCCACTACCACCACCTTGGTGTCCACAGGAGCCAATAGGTGAAACTGGAATTCTAATCCCACCTGGCAGTAACAAGGTGGGCCCCCACTTGCCTGGCCCCCACTTGCCTGGCCAGAAAGATATCTAAATCTGAAGGTTTAAATAAGACCCAGAGTCTCACAAAAAAGTACCCCAAATATCTATATTTCAGTCAAAAACCACACATCATACCAAGAACCAGGAAGACCCCCAAATGAGGAATAAATGATAGTCAACAGAAGCCAACATTGAGATAACAGAGATGTTTGAAATATCTGACAAAGATTTTAAAGCAGCCATCATTAAAATGCTTTAACAAGCAATTATGAACATGATCAAAACTAATGAAAAAATAGGAAGTCTCCGCAAAGAACTAGAAAGTTCCAGCAAGGAAATAAAAAGATACAAAGAAGAACCAAGTGGAAATTTTAGAACTGAAAACGACAATAACTGAAACTAAAAACTCATTGAATGGGCTCAATAGCAGAACAAAGGGGTCGGAGGAAAGAGTCAATCAGCTGGAAGATAGAACAATGTGTTATCAAATTTGAACAACAGAGAGAAAATAGACTGGGGAAAAAAAGATCAACAGATAGATCCTTAGTCATCTGGACTATACTGAAATATCAAACAATCATGTCATTGGAGTCCCTAAAGGAGAGGGGAGAGAGAGGACATGGTTGAAAAAAGTACTAGAAGAAATTATGGTTAAAAACTTCCCAAATTTGGCAAAGACATAAGCTTACAGATTCAAATGCTAAGCAAATGCCAACCAGGATAATTAAAAAAAATATCCATACCAAGTCACATCATCAACTTCAGGAAACTAAAGACCAAGAAAAAATCCTGAAACCAGTCAGAGAGAAAGCATGCACCACCTATCAGAGAAAAACAATTCAAATGCCAGCAGATTTTCCATCAGAATCCACAGAGGCCAGAGGGAAGTGACAAAATATTTTGCCACTGAAAAATGCTTAAAGAAAGAGCTGTCAACCCAGAATTCTACATCCAGTGAAAATATCCTTCAGGAAGAAAGGGGTAATCAAGCCATTCTCAGATGAAGAATGAAGAGAATGTGTCACCAGCAGACCTACCCTAAAAGAATGACTAAAGAAGTTCGCTAAGCAGAAAGGAAATGATAGAAGAAAGAAATGTGGCACATCGAGAAGAAAGAAAGAATATAGTAAGCAAAAATATGGGTGAATAAATAGACTTTCCTTTTCCTCTTGAGCCTTCTAAATTATAACAGTTGAAGCAAAAATTATAACACTGTCTGATCTGGTTCTAAATATATGGAGCCTTGAGAGCTATGGCTCATCAGCATCTATGCAGGAGAAAGCAGAGGAAAGCACTGAGGAATACGATGAACTTGAGAACAGAAATGAAACTAAATATAATTTCAGACATGAAGACTAAAAGGAATGCATAGCAAATGGAGTCAGGACCAGGAAATAATGACAGGATTAGTTGCATAATTTAGCCATACACATACACACAGGCATGCACTGATACAGAGGGTAATGCAGAGGACATCAGAACTAGGAAAAATGCATGTTGAGTGATTTTACTGGTGTTCTCAGTGGCATGGCTTCATGACAAGCCCAGCTTGCTTTTCCTGTCCCTTTAATGACTGGCACTGTGACATGTCAAACGGAGCATCAAGCTAAAGGCATCTGGGCTCTCCACCACCCCTGTGGCCTGGTTCCCTTTACATCTGGAGCTACTCGAGTAATATCGGCAGGCTCAGTCTTGTCCAGTCCCCACCAAGGGTGCCTTACACAGCGGGGCTTAACTAACTCAACACTCTGGGTGGCACCAGTCATCCTGTGGGCAATCTTGCTCTGACCTCGAGCCTCTGCTTAGAACTCAGCTTTCCTCATTCCAGGGTATTTTTCCACTCTCATTCATGTTTCCCTAAAGCAGCTTAGGAATTTGCTCTTTGGCACTAAAGTGAATAAATCAAACTTAATCTGGCATGTGAATGAATACCTGATCACATTCTATGACTTTATTTTGAGAGCTCTCATCAACTATTTCTGCTTCATTAATCCTAAGAAATTTCAGACATCTGACCCATTCTGATGTGGGTTTTATAAAAGACAAAAAAGAAACAAATGTATAAGTTTCTCTTAGGATAAGAATAACAGAGCAAAAGTTTTAGAAAGAATAATTCAAGCCATAAAGTCTCCTGCTTATTCAAAAGGGTCAACCGCAATCTTTTTTCTGCTTCCCCCTACCATAAATTATTTCTCCAGGTCCAGAAACTCTAGATGAGAAATTAATTTTGTTTACTTGCAAATCTTTGCCACACAAAATCAGACAACTTGGGATTTTGATCACAGGATTCTTGGAAGTATCAAGTTTTGATCGCTTAATAGAGTTGAAAGAACTGAAATATTTTACTAAATTTCAGCATTTTAACTATTAGCAGAATTATAGTTTAGAAGTTAAGAAATTTGGCATTAAATAACAATTAGCTTTCCAGCCCTGCTGCTTAAAAGCTGTGTGACTCAGCAAGTTACTTTACTATTCAAAGCCACACAAAAATTTTCTATATTACCTACCTGATAGAGTTGATGGTGACAATAACAATTCTAAAGAGTTAACATTTATACTGTCCCAGAAACTATATTAAGTATTTTGCATGATTACGTAAATCCTCATGTAATCCTCAAAGGTCAATGCAATGAGACTTGAGGTCATCACAACTATTGGATAAACTGGAATTTGAATCCCAAACCTCTGACTGTAGAAGCCATGCTGGGAAAGACCCCTTCAAATGGGTATTGTATTAGGCAGTGAATATAAAGTGCATAGCATTGTATCTGACATGTTAAAAGGGATCAACGGTAGGTTGCTATTGTTTTTTGTTCATATCAAAAGAATGTTTTGATACAAAATATAATGAATAGAATATCATTTTAAGCGATATTATAGCTCACTGAGTGTTCAGGGTAAGCACTGAGACTCTGACAAGCTGCATTCCTTGAGGACCTCACTGAGTGCCATCTACATTTGCCGCCGAGATTCTAAGCACTTCGCTTGAAGTAGGTGGTCTATAAATATTGGTTGTATTAAAAGGTGTTCAAAATGGTTACACATACTTAATGAGATCCATATTTAATCAATCATAATGATCAAAACTGCCAAAGAATAGACTTTGGCATTGTAACTGTCAGACAATAAAGGTCCCTGCCTCCTTTTTCCTGTCTGTGATATGGATACAGCCCAAATTACTCGCAAGGCTTCATAAGACTGTTATTTTAAGATCTATTTAAGATGCAAAGAGCCTTGTCCTATTTTTACCCTTATCAAATAGTATCTATCAAGTAACCATCTGTTTTTCAAATTGTAATGAAGTCATATAAAACAAGCTAAGGGCTGACTACTCCCTTAATCAAATCCAAACAAGACCCTGAATGGTCTCAAGGGAGCTTGAATAATTTGTTGCTGGGAAATAAAAGAGTTTGAAGTGTGTTTCTAAGTAAAATATATGGTTTTGATTATTTCTAATTACTAGCCCAAATCGGACAAAATTATCTCTTCATATTATTTTGTCTTGTTACACTCCTTTTCAGCAAATGGCATTCTTATATATTATTCATAAGGTAAACAATTTTAGGGGTTGTTTAGTCAAATGCCTTCATTCTACAAATGAGGTACCACTAAGTTTTGTGTCTTGCTTATGGTCATACCACTGATAGTTACACAACCAAGATTCTATCTCCTGATTCAGGGATTTTTCCAGGCCTCCAGAAAGAAACGTGGCCTCAGAATGATCTAGGTTGATCGAGACAAACGACAAGCTTCAGAACAGTTCAATTATCCAAAAACTAAGTGGCACTATGTAATCACAAATATTGCAAAACTATTACATCTTTAAACCTTCTACTATTTTTCTCAAGGCCAAATTCTTATGTGATTTTCCTTATCTTTAATTTTTCAAAGAGGACAAGTTTAATTACAACTAAACTACTTAACTGAGCACAATTAATTAATGATGTTATGCAAATCAAAACATTTCTAGACAACTACTTGAATTACCTTCCAGAAAACATGTTTGGTCAAAGATTTTGTGCTCAACTCTTGCTAAGATCTATATATACTCAAATCAATACTTCAAATTTCCTGTAAATCTTTCAATTGTACACAAAGCATTAAATAGTAAAGTGGACGGGCCAGAATTTTATCTTGTACAACAGTTTGTGAGCTTGTTTTTAAAGCTGTTGTAATAAAAACCTTCAATCCACATGGATCTAATTGTTATATGCACGAAAGTTTTTCTCTCTGGACAAATAGATATTGGTGATGGAGGAAAGGTCTCATTAAAAAAGAAACCAAATACAATAATTACTTAGTCATGTAAAAGGCTTTCTTGGCCCCCACACAAGAAGAGTTTGCTGGCTAGAATGACCAGGAAAACCGGCAATAACAAGTCAATTAAAATTTCTTTACGCTCCAGTGTGGCAGATTGTATTTTCTAAAAATGGCCAAAGCAATATTTCTGGTCCCACATGTTCCTTATTGAACTTGAGCAGGCTCTGTGGCTGTGGGGATGAATGGAATGTGGCAGAAGCGATCCTGCGTAATTTCTTAGGCTAGGTCATAAAGGAGATGGGGCTTTCTCCTGGTTCCTTTTCTCGGGGCACTCACCTTGCAACCCAGCCACAATGCTGTGAGGAAGCACAGGCCACAGGAAGAGGCCACCCGTGGGTAGTCTCGGTGACAGCTCCAACTGGGCTGTCAGCCGACAGCCAGCATCATCTGCCTGACACGTGAGTGAGGGAGCCTGTCAGATCATTCGACATGAGCCTTCAAGCTGCCCCAGGTGACATCAAGTGGAGCAGAGAGGAGGTAGGCTGCCCGAGATCAGCCCAAATTGCAGACTCACAAGCAAAATAAATGTTAGTGTGAGCCACTATTTTGGTAGTCTGCTACTCAGCGATAGATAATCAGAACATCTAGGGTGGGGTTTTTCCCCCCCAGAACATATAGTTCTTGAAAGGCACAATCATGAAGGACAAACGAAATTTCATTTAATGCTATTGTATTGGTTTTTAACCATGATTCTCATAGAGGAAATGAATAATTAGACCATTGTAAGTATTTTGATCAATGTGCGGAATTTAACAGAGAAACCCCACAGTTGAGAACCTAACGCACATAAACATTCATATGTTGGACCTCTGACACGCCACTGTCGCCCAGAAACCTCTGAGAGTTGTAGGGTGTTATCAGCGGGCTGGGCCTAAGCAAAACTCTGATCAGATGAGACTGCCTTCAGCCACCGCTGTTCTTTGCCATCTGCCCCGTTCAGCATCCCTGCTGTCCAGGCACCTAGTCCTCCCTGGCAGCAAAGCAGCTGGAAAACTCTATCACGTTATGATACCAATGCAACTTTAAGTCATTGTCTCCACAGAAATGAGATGAACGATAGGGGAGGGTGTGTGTGTGCAAGGTGGAGGGGGGGGAGCACCCATGGAAGCAAAGCTGAGTATAAAGGGAATTAATGGTGATGTTTTGGGTGCCCATGTGAGCATTTTCTTGGCACCTCTCAAATTACACTAGTAGCTGAGAGCATCCTAGGCAGAAGGTGTGGAAAGTACAAAGACAGGATGATGTAAAATGCTGTCATGTATTTTACGAGCCGTCTGCACCTCCTGAGCTCAAAATGGCAAGGGAGGAACGGCGGTAAGTGGGACTAGGTAATGCGGGCAGGAGATAGGAGGTGAGGTTCTCCCATGCCTTGCAGTGGAGTCAGCCCTCACCTACCATCACCGTGTAGCTACTGAAGAGTCCCACGTGCACAGGGCAACAGCGCCCAGATGGGGAGTCAGCCGGCCTGGTGTCAAGTTGTGACTTTTCCTGCCTTTAGGTACCTCTTGAGGCTCAGGGCTCAGTGGAGCCTGAGAGATTGCAGAGATTCTCTAGCTCCAAAAGTCCACGTTGTCGGAGTTATGTCACCCCGGAGTCCCAAGGCCATCACGGGGCGAATAAGGTGGAGAGCCCACTGTGTGAGCGTAAGCCCTGGAGGCACCAGTCTCTACTTCCTCCAGGGCACTGGCTTGAGGAGGCAAGGAATGGATCTGGGCTTTTCTTTCATGTTCAAAAATTTCAGCTGAATGCAACATGGACGGCACTGGAGGAGATAATGCTAAGTGAAATAAGTCAAGCAGAGAAAGACAATTATCATATGATTTCTCTCATCTATGGAACATAAGAACTAGGATGATCGGTAGGGGAAGAAAGGGATAAAGAAAAGGGGGGTAATCAGAAGGGGGAATGAAACATGAGAGACTATGGACTCTGAGAAACAAACTGAGGACTTCAGAGGGGAGGGGGGTGGGGGAATGGGATAGACTGGTGATGGGTAGTAAGGAGGGCACGTATTGCATGGTGCACTGGGTGTTATATGCAACCAATGAATCATTGAACTTTATATCAAAAACTAGGGATGTACTGTATGGTGACTAACATAATAAAAAAACATTAAAAAAAATTTCAGCTGAAGACAAAATACACACTTCATGGGGTTCATTTTTAAAACAGTAATATTCATCAATGGTTCTTTGACTTCAAACACCACTGTTCATGACACTACTTTCCCTCCCTCCTCCCCAGTCAGCCAAGTTGGATGTAAAATATCTAAGACGAGGGGCGCCTGAGTGGCTCAGTCAGTGAAGCATCTGACTCTTGATTTCTGCTCAGGTCATGATCTCGGGGTCATGAGATTGAGCCCTGAATCCGGCTCCACACTCAGAGTGGAGTCCACTTCAGATTCTCTCCCTCTCCCTCTGCCTCTCCCCCCTCTCAAGCACATGTGCTCTCGCTCTCTCTCTCTCAAATTAATAGATAAATCTTTAAAACAAAATAAAATATCTAAGAATATATTTTGTTAAATTGCACATGCATCTGCCAAGTAGTAAGTTGGAAAATTAGGCAAAAATATGTCACTGAGATATGTCTGAATTTCCAAGCACAAGAAAGACTGGGAGAGGAGCCCAATTTTGAAACCAGGGATCAAAAATTGGCTAAACATTCTTGTAGTTTGTGACAAAATTGTTTTTAAAAACTATAGCTGATTTCAGCCAAATAAATTCAGATAAAACTCAAACACAATTCAAGGAAGAAGGCATTTGTGGCATTTTCCAAAGTAAATATAGTGCATTTGTTTCTGAGAAATGGGGCTATTAGGAACGTACATATTACTGATCACACAAGGAACAGAGAGACATGAGAATTAAAACAGCTAAGGATATAGCCACTGATAACACATAGTAATCTTGCCTATAATTAACGATGTGACTTTAGACTTTTCTATACTTTTTTTTAAAGATTTATTTATTTATTTTGAGAGAGAAAGAGAGAGACAGTGGGTGTGAGGGGGGGAGAGGGGCAGAGGCAGAGGAGAGGGAGAATCTCAAGCAGACTCCCCGCTGAGCGCAGAGCCAGATGGAAGGATGGATGTGGGGCTCGATCTCAGGACCTGAGCCGAAATCAAGAGTCAGACACTCAATCCACTGAGCTACCCAGGGGCGCCTAGACTGTTCTATACTTTAAGCTGACACACATAAGTAAAAAAAAAAAGATGATGACTGCAGCCTATCCTATCTCATAGCAAACCTGTGAAAACAATTGGTGGGATATTAACAGGTTCCCTGCAGCAGACATGACTGAGCTTGAATTTAATTTTCTGGCTTGGGCAGGTCTTCCTGGGCTGAAAAGAGGTAAATATCTTTTTTCAACACTCCTGTTAGGAGTCTCTAAGGTGACCGAGTGTAAAGCCCAGATTGCTGCTTAGGGGCCATCGGCACAGCCACACATATGGCTAAGCCGCAACAGCAGTGGCCTTTCTTAGTGTTATCAGTGACCACAGAGGAAATCCAGCCTGGGGCTTATGTGTAACTTGGAAGCTTGGCTTCCAGAGCACAGGATACAGTGGGGAAACATACACACATAGGCACACCCAGGTACAGGCAGTCAGACACACAGATGTATACATATGTCCACACATGCACACAATAACATACAGATATGTGCACACAATCCTTCACATGCATACACAGACAAGACAGATGTAGATGGTGAAACAAACACACACAGGTGCACACACCTGTCCACGCGTGCAGATGGAGACAGACACACAGATACATGCATATGCCCACACACTTACACAAAGATAGACACACAAATACACACATATACACCCACACACGCACATAGATAATATGGACACAGTTGGACAGATGCACACACGTATACCTACACACATACTTGTGTACAGACGCACACACACACACGCTCCTACCCAAAGACAGAGACAGGCACACACAAATCCACATAAACACCCACACTACACACTCTGCCCGGACACAGGGGTTGTGGCCAACAGTGTGGGGGTGCATGTGCATGAGAGGAAGCGGCTCCCCTGCCCTGCCCGCGCAACACAGATCCCATCTACTGCAGGCTGTTGCCTTCCCCCAGAGGCAGAAAATAGGCCTCATGATATTAACTATTATTATCATTTCTAATATAACATGCTCTAACTCTAAACAGGATCCTGATGTGTTTGGGGTGTGTGGGTGTTTTTCAGAGTTCTACATATAGCAGTTATATTTCAGTCCTAAAGATCTAGTTGGCAGTGCTGGGCTCTCACTGTCTGCATCCAATTTATCAATCTTCGGGGAAGCTGATGACAGTCAAGCTCTCCCCTTCTCCCCCGGATTAAGACACTTGCCAAGCTGACAACTGGCATGGCTGCATCTCTGCATCTAGACTCCCTGCTGGATTCACGTCAAAGGCCACATATCTAAAAGTTCAGAATCTTTCCTGCTGACAAGTATTAGACACAGCTGTCCAGAAAAGGGCTGTCCAACAGATAGGAGGCAAACCCCAATAAACAGCCAAGGCTGCAGTCAGGGGGTCCCAGCATCCGCCTTTGGAGTTTCCTCTCCTTTCTGCCTCTCTTCCTGGACTAAAGATACTGCTACTTGCCTCTGTACTTTCGATTACAGTGGTTCCCCCTTATCTGCAGGGGACATGTGCCAGGACCCCCAGTGGATGCCTGAAACCTCGCATAGTACCAAAACCTATACATACTACATTTTCTTCCTATACATACATACTTACATTTAGTTTATAAATTAGTTGCGGAAGAAATTAACAATAATAACAAATAATAAACTGGAATAATGATCACAATATACTCTAATAAAAGTTACATGAATGTGATCTCTCTTACAATATCTAACTGTACTGTGTCACCCTTCTTTTTCTGATGATGATGATGAGATGATGGCATGCCTACCTGATGAGCCACAGTTGACCATAGGTAACTGAAACCAGAGAGTGAAAGTCAGGAGACACAGATCTAAACGTACAATTGTTTTCTATCAGTGTGTTGCTTATGGGTAGTAAGATAGCTGATTTTGAGTAAATAGATCATGGGCATTTCAGAACTCCTAGGCATCCTGTAAGATTCAGTTTTTCTTCTTCAAGAGACCTTCCTTAACTACTCCACACACATCCCCATCACCATTGTCCAGCTTAGAGAACCCCCCCGGGTACTGCCAGCACCTCCACGGACTTCCACAGTTGCCCTTAACTCACTGTTTTATATCTCTTTATGTGGCCATATTTTCCGTCACACTACAAATTCCTCAGGGGTATGCTCAATATATTCAAATTTGTCGTTTCAGGACCAGGCACATACAAAATAGACCCTCAATAAAAACGTGTTAGGAAAAATTCTCAATTAAGGTTGCATATTTATCACTGGGATTGTCAGGCATTCTTGCCGCTTTATGGGAATTCCCATGAAGGCGATCTATCTCTGATAATGCACTAACACAAAGTAAGTGTGACATGAAGTTGAAGGGACAAGTTCTCGGCCGTGAGCACACAAGGGTGGCTCATAATGCTCTGACAGAATGGACACTTGAAGAGAGATGTTTCTTCATGATACAATGTATCATTCTTCAAATGTATTATTGTTCTTTGTTGTTATTTGTTCTTTGATGACCATAATAACTTTCTTGCTGAAAGTTGCTGAATCAACATGTTTCACAGACATTTGTTATTTTCATTATTGAAAAATTTTAAAATAGAATATGCTAAGTATTTTTAATCAACTGAAACCTATCATTCATCATCTGATCACACAATGCTATTTTGAACCAAGGCAATCAAAATTTGTGCCAGGTAAGTCATGTTTGATCTTCACAGCAATGTGATGAAGGTGAGTATTATCCCCATTCAAAATTGGCATGTATCTTAGACTTTTGGGCCCTAATTTTAATCACAAATGCTAAGACAGCAAATGTGGAGACTATACAGGTACAACAATGGCAAAACTCAAGAGCTGTTGAATGCTTTAAGAATTTTCTGCAGTGTAGGGGTGCCTGGGTACCTCAGTCAGTTAAGCATCAGACTCTTAGTTTCAGCTTAGGTCATGATCTCAGGGCCATGGGATTAAGCCCCACGTTGGGCTCTGTGCTAAGTGTGGAGCTGGACTGGGATTCTTTCTCCCTCTGCCCGCCCTTCAAAATAAATAAAATCTTTAAAAAAAAAATCTGCAGTGTAATGCCTTTGCTGTTGACCATAGAAAACAAAACAGGTGTTTTTAATGGAGTAAATCGGAGCACCAGGTTTATTTAAGATACCACGGAATTTTTAATTCAAGTTAGTACTACCAATGGTGAAGCTGATTAGGATTACAATTAGCCTTACAATTTTACAAATTTTACAACTCAAAAATTTTACAATTTGGCCTTGTGAAAGGCCACTATCTTCTGCAAGAGGCACTGCCACATGCAATAATAATCAGGAAGCTGAAGGCTCTTCCTACGCTGATATTTTACCCTTCTGGTTTTTGAGTTCTGAACTAGATCTTTTGCATCACTTTTTTGGGTTTGTTTGTTTTTAATCAGTAGTCTTAAACTCCTCACAAACAAGGTCATGAACTTAAAACTCCGTACCTCCGCATAAAAATTATGATCGGTGTATTTTGTTGTGTGTAAATTATACTTCAATTAAAAACAGAGCTCCTTATCGCACAAGAACGAAAAATTATGCTTATATTAAGTGGAGTGAGATACTGCAGCTCCAAGTTCGTTTGTTTGTTTTAGTATAAACATGAATAAATAAATTCATAGCTCTATTTAGAAATGTGAACTACACTCTGCTTTAGGTTTTCAAATGTTCAAAGGTAAACAAGGGAAAGCCCTTCTAAAAACCACTTCTCTAGGAGGGTCAAGATGGGAAAGGACAGGATCTAGCACTGACATTTCATTCATGGTTTGTGTTAAGCAATTGCTAGAAAGGAGGAGGGTTTAAGAGAGTGAAAATCATGAATAAATCTTTTCCAATTGGAAATAAACCATTATCGCTTTTTATGGAGATCTGGGGAGTATCCAATAACATGAACTTTCTTCACCATGTATGGTTATGACCAGAAATGGGAAAGAAAGCAGAAAACTCCCTCTCTCTTTCTCTGTGTGTGTGTGCGTGTATTTTAAGAGTAAAGTGAAGGGGCGCCTCGGTGGCACAGCGGTTAAGCATATGCCTTCCGCTCAGGGCGTGATCCCGGCGCTATGGGATCGAGCCCCACATCAGGCTCCTCTGCTATGAGCCTGCTTCTTCCTCTCCCACTCCCCCTGCTTGTGTTCCCTCTCTCACTGGCTGTCTCTATCTCTGTCAAATAAATTTAAAAAAAAATAAAATCTTAAAAAAAAAGAGTAAAGTGAAAAAAGGAAATGGAGGAAGGGATTGGCTTAGATGACCTATAAGATCCCTTCCAAATTCTAAATTCTATGTGTCCTATGAGAGGTAGACATGTCAAAGGAAAAAAAAAACTAAACAAATAAAAAGAAAACACCTAATAAGCTGTAAATGATGCAGAATAGGAGAAAAATTATCATCTCTCAAGTGTTTACTATGAGCCAGATGAACCCTCCTGGTAACTTTACCAGGTAAGTACAATCATTCCTACGATACAGATGAAGAAATTACCATTCAAAGAGATTTAATAACTTAGCCAAGTTCATCCAGTGAGAGGCAAGGCTGGGT